>NW_028274811.1:80459136-80762166 GCF_037043125.1 Eumetopias jubatus | reverse complement strand
CAAGAAAAGAAGAAGGAGGAGGAGGAGGAAGGGAAGGAAGAGGGGGAGGGAGGTGGAGAGGAAGAAAAGAAGGAAGGAAGGGAGGGAAAGAACATAGAGAGAACCTAATAATATGTAAGGTAGAAAATATTATAGGAGATAATAACCCCAAAATTTACAGCATATTCATATTACCCATATAAAAGTTATCAAACTTTTTATTTGACAACCATTCTCTTTTGGTAATATTGCATCATTCCTACCAAGTAGGCAATGAAAACTATTTACTGTCAATGTAGATTCCAAATGATTATATTGTAGTAAGACAATAAAATATTTACTTGATTTAATGAACAACTGATTCTACAAAAATCACAAAAAATAAAATTATATATATATATGTATATATATATATATATATATATAGCCAAATTTAAAATAATTCTACAGTTCTCCATTAAGACATCATTTAGGTATAACTTATTCCTGATATCACTTTAATTAAATCCTTTCTTTTTTACACAGTGCACACAATGGTCATTCTGAGGGCTAAAACAGTACTTTAGTCTTGACCTTATTTTATTAGTTTCCTCTTTCTTTTTTTATCCAATTTTATAATTATTTTCCCCTGAGGATTTTTGCCAAGATGAGGTACTAGGTTTGCATAAAAGAAAAAAAAAATCACCACTTGGGCAGCTTCATATGTCAAACTATGTTCTTAGAATAAAAATATTTGTAGCTAAATTTGGAAGCAAAAATGTGTACATACCTACCATAAGAAACAGATAAGTCTAGCTGTATATGTGGATTTTTAAAACTGTAGTTTATTTGTCAAAAGTTTTTGAATTATGCAATACTTCACATAGATAGCTTTCTGCCTTAATATTTAAACCCATTTACTTAAAGAATAAAAATAGATGAATCACCTATTCATTTTCTCTCAATATATATTTCCTAAACAGCTAAGGGATTGTGTGAATGGATATTATTTAGCTCTCTAGTGAAAAGCTATGTTGCCTGAGTCTTATTAGAAGAGTTTTCATAAACACGTTTAAGGATTTCCTCTGGGATAAAGACGATTCTAAGCACTGATAGAATATAAACTAGGGTAATATAAATTTTAAAATGTGGATATTTTCAAGATGTAAAAATTCCCTAATATGATAAAAATTAGGATTTGTGTCTCTCCTTATTTCTTTAGAAGATATGTATATGATTTGTTACATATCTTATATGTTATATATAGAACAGGTCATATAAAACAAATATTGCATACAAATATATATTCATACACATTCGCATATACACATACACACATATGCATACACACAGAAAATATTAGTGGATTCAGAAATTATGGAAAATTAATCCTTAATACAGAGACCCTATGCTTACCATTTTCATGTCTTCTTCCACTATGAAATGAAAATATATGCCTGCACAGAAACTTTCATGAATATTTATAACAGCATTATTCATATTAGCTAAAAAGTAGAAATAACCTAAATGTCTATCAGCTGACAAATGGATTAACAAAATGTGGTATACCCATATAATGGAATATTATTCAGCCATAAAAATGAAGTACTGATACATTTTTCAACATAGATGAAACACGAAAATATTATGCTAAGTAAAAATGTTTCAAAAGATCATAGAGTCTGTCATTCCATTTATTTGGCATATCCAAAATTAGATAATGTAAAGAAAACAAAAGCAGATTAATAGTTATTTTTAGGTGTGGGGTGGCGGGATGGAGAATGACTGTGCACTGATAATGGAGTTTCTTTCCGGGGTGATAAAAATGTTCTACATTTGACTGTGTTGATAGTTAAACATATCTGTGAATGTACTAAAAACCACTGAATTGTTGACCTTAAGAGGGTGAATTGCATGTTATGTGAATTATAACTCAATATACCTATTAAAAACATTACAAAAAATTCAAGAAACTGTTTATGTCTGAGCAGAATAAGGTTGAGTGAGGAAGATGCACAGGAGACTGTAGTAACTGAAAATGTATTTCTAGACTTGGTGGTGTGCACACTATTTAAAAAAATAATTTATATGTTACTTTCATGATTTATATGCATATGTATTTTGCAAATATACATAGAAAGATATATACAGAGATATAGTAAATATCAAGTAATTCAAAATTAATATTTCCATCATGGTTTCCAATGTACCAGAAACTACTTCTAATGTTCCATGTGCCTGGTTTTGGTTTAAAGTTGTAGTTGATAATTCACTAATACAAATTTGAAATCGCCTTTTGGTGCAAGCAATGGCAATGTTTCCTCTAACTCAAAATGAAACTATTACCAATTTTAAATGAAGTAACTTGTTACTTAAGTAGTACAGTTGGCATATTATAAATAACTTAAATTGAGTCAAACAAATATTGTGCCTTAAAATGGTTCTCATAATAATTTATGTCAACTATGCACAGTTCAAAATGCAAATGTTTTTTAAAAGCAATTACTTCCCAAAGCTCATGGGCTTTTCTATAGAACTTCTTGAAACAGATCAAATTCTGAGTTAAACCTCCCTACTTATATTTATTGGCTTGATGTATGCCAATATTACTATGTAATCTATTTAATAAGAGACTCTCTAACAGTCTTTCCCTTTGTCTTGGAAGTGGAATAAAATCAGATGAAAAAAATTAATTATGGTGAAAACCAAATCACTGATTCCACAATGTAATATTTCAACATGGTTAATGATTCACCTTGTAGAATGAGAGCAGCACACAGGTGCATTTGCACAACTCTTTTAGTCCTATCAAGAGCACCTTTCAGCAAGCAAAACATGTCTGTTGTCACTTGGGGAGAGTGACTAAGTAGATTTGGGAACTAGCGCCCATGGGTAGTGTAAAGGAGCATGGTTCACATTGTCTGAAATTGCTCATGCCCTGGTTCATCCAGCTGGTAATGAAGCAGTCGGCATCCCATCTCTGGAGTGGAATAGGCAATTATTCTAGCTTGAAACTCTGCCCTTGCAAATTGAGTGTGGCAACAATTCACATTGGCTGTCATTATAAAGTCCCACAAAATGGGGTAGCTATCTGTATCAGTTCAGAAGGAAAAATCAGAGATGCCTAAAAAGTTTACCTTAACTCCAAATAGATTATCGTACACTGATGATATGGATATTTAAACTGCTTTCTGGGAGACCTTTTTGTACTGTTATATTCTTCAATCTTGCTCCAAATTGCTCCAAATAAACCTAAAATTCAAGTCACGTAGAATATTTCTGCAGATTCTCATTAACCAACCTTCTATCTTGCAATACATTTAGAGAACGAAAACATTTCTCATTCTCCTTCTAGCTACATTTTAATGCTGTTACAAGCAATCAAGGGGGAAAAAAAAAAAAAAACTCCCCCGGGATTCTGACTCTTCGATGTACAGGTAACAACACTATACCTGTAGCTCTCACAGCTCGCTCATGTCTGTATCTTCTGGGGAACATTTAAAACAATACCTATACCCTAGCCACCCCCCATACTAATTAAATCAGAATTTCTGAGGGTGGGATCAACACCTGGTTGGTTTTTAAAGCCCCTCAGATGACTCTAGCATGTATAGATAAGTGATAAGCACTACTAAAAATGTAATACACATGCAAATCATCTAAGCAAGTATTCAAACTGTAGATTTGATTTAAGGTGTTCTGTGGTGGGGTCTAAAAACTTGGATTTCCCTCATGTTTCAAGATAACGTGGATGTTGCTGGTTTGTGGACTGCATTAAGTAGCCAGAATCTAGATGAGAACTTCCCTTAATATGACAACTTTCTTAGGAAGCTTTTAAACTTCCTGTGCCTGAGACACTGGAATCACTACCTCAGAATCTCCAGGGGTGCAATTTAGTCATCAGTATTTTTTAAAGTATCCCAGGTGATTCACATGTACAGAAAATGTTGAGACCTCCACTGATCTAGGCGTCCTCATCAACCCCTGTCACCTGACCATTTTCCCCAACTTTTCTCCTTTACTAAATAAGACCACAGATCTTCCGTTAAACAAGTTCTTTGAAGACTTTGATTTCTCCCTCTGCAGCATTGTCATATCAGCTGCCATGTTGTATTCATTCAATAACTGAAATATCTGCATTTGCAGACACTAATCTCTCCTTTGCAGACACTTTTGTTTTCTTTAGTTAAATACCCAGTAGTGGAATTACTGGATCATTTCTATTTGTAAATTTGGTATTTCTATTTGTAATTTTGAGGAACCTCCACACTTTTATCCACAGTGGCTGTGCCAATTTACATTCCTACCACCCATGCAGGAGTGTAGACACTAATCTCTCCTTTGCAACAGTCAGCATGCATTTAAGGCCTTCATTACCCTTTATCTACAACGGTCTACTTTCTAGGTGACTCAAATTATTTAAAAACTCATTCGATCTATTTTGCCCAATGTTGCTAAATTAGTCTCTTTAAATCACTCCTGAAATGGCATTACTCCCTTGTTTAGAATCTTCATGTTGCCCTTTTGTCTATAAAATTTAAGCAAACCCTCAATAATGTAACATTCAGTATCATCCATATTCAGGATCTACTTAATTTTCACTTAAATTTTCAGTTGATTCTCATTATTTATAGAGATCTCCTGGGGAACTTATGTATGTTTTTCCCACTGACAGTTTGTTCTTCAAACATGGCCTATACTTTCTTATATATGACTATCTCTGCTGTTTCTTTTTTTTTCTTTTTTGTGTATTTTTATTGAAATTCTAGTTAGTTAACATAGAGTGTCATATTAATTTCAGGTCTATAATATAGTGATTCAACACTTGCATACAATACCCTGTGCTCAACACAAGTGCCCTCTTTTGTACCATCACCTATTTAACCCATGACCTCACCCACCTCTCCTCTTATAACCACCAGTTTGTTCTCAATAGTCAAGAGTCGGCCTCTAGGTTTGCTTCATTTTACCTCTTTAACCTTCACTCATTTGTTTCTTAAATTACACATTTGAATGAAATCATATGGTATTTGTCTTTCTCTGACTGACTTATTTCGCTTAGCATAATACGCTCTAGCTCCACCCTTGTCGCTGTTTCTTGAACCTAAAATACTTAACCATATCTTTACATCTCAAAAACTTATGCAATCCTAGAAGTTTCTTATTATAAATATCTTCGTAATACTCCAAAATGAGAAACCTCCTCCTGGGACCCTCCCCTATATTTTGTTATACACTGCTTACAGAAAAACTATGTTATAATTATACTTAATATTTGCCTAATCTCTTTCCTAAATTTCTCTAGGCCTTAAATCCTGGAACAAAGAAATAGAGTCTTAATAATCTCCCAGAAAACCCTGCCCAAAATGAATGACCAATAAATATTAAACTGGAATGTATAAATATTTTTTGAATAATCATTATATGCCTATTAGTTTAAGATGATTTCTCCCTATAAGTTGAAAGAGCTTAAATTTGTAAAACAAATACCACATAAGGAACTATAGTTAATAGTTAATCCCCCAAGTACTCAATGGATTGCACAGTGAGACTGAATATTCTGAAACGACAGCAACTGCCATTTGTACAGTATTTGATAAATAATAGGTTCCCAAAAAATAGATTCACAGAATTCAAAGAGAGGGATTCTTTTGTCAACAAAGGCTTTCAAGAGAAATCTTAAGATCTGTAAAGCCTGTGAGAAAAGATGAAAAAGTCACGTCAGATGAGAAATAAAGTAACTATAATAGCTGAGGGGAGGAAATGCAAATAGGAGCTTGGATACAGTATGAAGAGACAAGTTTGGCTATGGCAGTATATAGTGTTTCCTGAGTGTTTTAAAATGGAAAATGTCTAAATAAAAATACTAAATATATAATATATACAAATTATTAAATATTTATAAATATAAAAGTATTTCAAATACCATCTAACCAACAAGAAGAACATGTGTTGAACACTCCTGCATGGGTGGTGGGAACATAAATTGGCACAGCCACTGTGGAAAAAAGTGTGGCGGTTCCTCAAAATTACAAATAGAAATACCAAATTTACAAATAGAAATGATCCAGTAATTCCACTACTGGGTATTTAACTAAAGAAAACAAAAACACTAATTTTGAAAAGATGTATGCATCTCTATGTTTATTGCGGCATTATTTACAAGAGCTAAGATATGGAAGCAGCCCATGTCCATCAATAGATGAATGAGTAAAGATGTGGTAAAATAAAATAAAATATTAATCAGCTATAAAAAAGAATGAGATCTTGTTATTTGCAACAATCTGGATGGACCTAGAAGGTATTATGGTAAGTAAAATAAATAAGACAGAGAAAGACAAATACCATATGATTTCATTTATACACGGAATCTAAAAAAAACAAACAAACAGAAAAAGACTATTAAATACAGAGAACAAACTAAACTGGTGGTTGCTAGGGAGGTGAGGGATGGATGAACAAAGGGGATTAAGAGGTACAAACTTCCAGTAATACAATAAAAAAGTCACAGAGATTAAAAATACAGCATAGCGAATATAGTTAATAAAACTGTAAGAAGGTTCTTTGGTGATAGATAGTAACTACATTTACTTAGGGGAGCACTGAGTACTGTATAGAATTGGTGATCATGATATATACATGAAACTAATACAACACTGTATGCTAATTATATTTCAATTAAAAAAAGAGCATGGTTAAAAAACAAGTACATTTTTACTATTAACTTAGAATAATTTGGGACTTGTCAAAAGTGAAACATTTTGTTTACTGAGTGCCAGATTCCCTGCATGGATATTCTAGAGTAAAACAATACAGAAAACTGGTTTTGTAATCAAATAGATAATTATAACAATAGATTTAGAATTAGTACATTTATCATTATAATTATATTGTTATTTAAAATCATGGGGATTATGTTATAAACATAACTTACTGCTATTATTTTAAAACAAATATAGTGGTGATACATACATCTCATAACTGCTACTGAAATATATTAGTCCTGTTTCACAGCTACCAATTTTTATAAACCTTTCCAATTTTTTGAGACATAATTCGCCATTAGTTTGATATTCCTGCATTACTACACTGGAATTCGTAATGCAAAATTTCTCTAGTGTGTCTCTTACCAAGTATTTTTTGAATGTTTACTGTGCCTTAGGTTCCCTGGGTTCTTAAATTTTTCTCTCTCTTGTGGTATTTCCCCTTCACCCAATTATTTTCAAATGTTTTCTTTCTATGGTAACCTATTGTGAGGCTACCCAAAAAACTGAGATACGTTCCACAAAACATGATTGTAGTTTAAACAGTTTTGAGTTCTCATGTTTTATCTTTAAATTCCATGCCAAATTTAACACATATATCACAACACGTTGATTTTTTAATATAAAATAATGCTCTAAATTAATGATCTTCAGGTAAAATGTGCAATTCAATAAAATATGCCATACTGAAGCCTGATAAATACCACCACATACCTTTGCTGGGAAAGCTTCTCCATTTAACTTTGAAAGAAATAATTTCAATCTTATCATACCTAACTATGTACATGCATCATTCTTTTGTTTTAAAATAAGTATGCCATCGGGGCACCTGGGTGGCTCAGTCAGTTAAGCATCTACCTTTGGCTCAGGTCATGATCCCACAGTCCTGGGAACGAGCCCCACATCAGGCTCCCTGCTCAGTTGAGAGCCCGCTTCTCCCACTCTCTCTGCCTGCCTCTCCTCCAGCTTGTGCGCGCGCTCTCTCTCCCTCTGTCAAATAAATAAATAAAAATCTTAAAGTAAATAAATAAATACACTAAGTATGCCATAATGTCTCTGAAAAAGCTTGTACCATTCAATAGACTGCCTTTTAAATACCATGCAAATACAACAGATATTTCTGCCTCTAAGAAGTTCAAAATTGAGAACAAGATGTAATACACAAATGACCAAAAAACCCCAACATTCCATAAGTATTTTCTACAATGAACAATACAGCATTTAAGTTGAAATAAGACCAAACTTTTAAATGAGGATAATCCGGAAGATCTTCACGAAAAGGTAGTATTTAAACTGGACATTACAAATGGGTGAGGTTTTCACAAGTAGCATGGAAACCGAAGAGTTTGGAAAGAAGAAAACATTTGAGCAAAGGCAGAAAACAGAAATACATGAGGCCCTTTTCAGGAATAAAATAATTAATTGATTTTTTTAAGGATTTTATTTATTTATTTGACAGAGAGAGACACAGAGAGAGAGAAGGAACACAAGCAGGGGGAGTGGGAGAGGGAGAAGCAGGCTTCTTGCCAAGCAGGGGGCCCGATGAGGGGCTGGATCCCAGGACCCTGGGATCATGACCTGAGCTGAAGGCAGATGCTTAATGACTGAGCCACCCAGGCGCTCCTAATTAATTGATTTTAACTGTCATATAGAATACAGGCAACAGATGAAGCTAAGACAGGAAAAGATTATGGAAAATCATGGGTTCTGAAGTTATACATTTCCGCACGAGATTCTTTGAAGGTTTTTAAAATGAGAGTGACAAGATAAAAACTGTTCTTTAGAAAGTATTTGGATATGGGGTGTGAAATGGTAAGAAGGCCACTCAGGAATTTAATAGCTATAATCAATATGTTATGTCTTTGTCAATATTGTATGGCTTAAAAAATTATTCTCCAAGAGAATTGAAAGGATGCATTTCTTTAAAAAAAAAAATCCCTTCAGATAGATACCTTTTTAACTATAGAATCAGTGTGATCACAATTCTTTCTGGAATGTGTACCATAGACACACATAAATTCAAAGTTAAGAAAGTGCAAAAAAATTCAGTACTTCTCTATAGTTAAAAGTCTGTTTCTTGGTTTGCCTCTCTATATTTTTTCCCTTTGCTCATTTGTTTTGTTTCTTAAATTCCACAAATGAGTGAAAATCATAAAGTATTTGCCTTTCTCTAACTGACTTATTTTGCTTAGCATGAAAAAATACTCTCTAGCTCCATTCATGTCGCTGCAAATGGCAAGATTTTATTCCTTTTGATGGCTGACTAATATTCCATTATATATAGATATAATATATATATATATATATAGTGTGTATATGTATATGTGTATATACACACACATATATATACATACATACATATACCACATCTTCTTTACCCATTCATCAGTCGATGGACATTTGGGCTGTTTCCATAATTTGGCTTTTGTAGATAATGCTGCTATAAACATTGGTGGGGGGATACACGCCTTTGAATTAGTATTTTTGTATTCTTTGGACAAATACCTAGTAGTTTAAGTGTGGGATTGTAGGGTAGTTCTATTTTTAACTTTCTGAGGAACCTCCATACTATTTTTCCAGAGTGGCTGCACCACTTTGCATTCCCACCACAGTGCAGGAGGGTTCCCCTTTCTCCACATCCTCACCAACATCTGTTGTTGCTTGTATTATTTTCAGCCGTTCTAACAGGTGTGAGGTGATCTCTCATTGTAGTTTTGATTTGCATTTCCCTGATGATCAGTGATGTTGAGCATCTTTTCATGCGCCTATTGGCCATCTGGATGTCTTCTTTGGAAAAATGTCTATTCATGTCTTCTGCCCATTTTTTAATTGGATTATTTGTTTTCTGGGCATTGAGTTTTATAAGTTTGTTATATATTTTGGATACTAATCCTTTATCAGATATGTAATTTGCAAATATTTTCTCCCATTCCATAGGTTGCCTTTTAGTTTTGTTGATTGTTTCCTTTGCTGTGCAGAACAAATGGTGTTGGGAAAACCGGACAGCAACATGCAAAAGAATGAACCTGGATCACTTTATTACACCATACACAAAAATTAACCCAAAATGGATTAGGGACCTAAATATGAGACATGAAACCATTAAAATCCTAGAGGAGAACTCAGGCAGTAATTACCTCTTTGACATCAGCCATAGCAAATTCTTACTAGATATTTCTCCTGAGCCAAAGGAAACAAAGGCAAAAATAAACTATTAGTACATCAGCAAAATAAAAAGTGTTTACCTTCTCTTTAAATCTAGCCAACCCAGCATATAAACAGAGGAAGAAATTCCATATTCTGTAAAACTAGGGAAAAGGGAAAGCCTCAAATCCAGAACTTTGAAAAATAGCTGTTAAATAAATGAGTGTTGGATTAAACTGAACAGAAGACATACAAAGCTCCCTGGTACAGTGTCAGAAGTCCTAACTAGTGGTACTATGCCTGGAATAGGAAATTCTGAGGGCTACAGGAACACGTTAGCCTGTGTCACATGACACTGTAGCAAGGCAGGCGGCCTGAATAAGGAAATGTGAGGATAATCTATTTGTACTAGATGCAGGGGGTTAGAATAGAACTTTGGAGAAGAGCTGGAAGAAGGCAATCGGATTTGGAACTGGTAAAAAGATAGTGTTAATGAAATACCCTAATCCTAAGTTTACCACATACAAAACAATATCAACCTGCAAAATACTGAGTTCACTGTGAGTCATAAAGAATTCTTATCCTCAATAAAAGTGAAAAGGATATCAATTATGTTCTGATTGGTGATAAATGTCCAAGACAGAAAATACAGTACAGTTGGTGAGAAAAAGTTGGTGAGAATTGGCCCTGCATTAATATCATTGGAGAGTACAGATGGACTGAACCAGAACCAAGTCTAGAGGCTCCATCACATCAGGATATTACTGCTTTCTCCATATACAAACTTTGATCTACTCTGTATGATCTTTACTCTTAGGCAGAATCTTCATGGTGGTAAAGATGGCTACAAACTTGTCACTAAAAATCTCTGCAAAGAGAGCTCCTTATTCACCATGATTTCAATAATTATTCAAGGACTGCATCTCATTCTGTCTTGGTTTGTGTGCTTTATTGAATCAATTATTAACAAGATGAGATCATTTATTTAGTCATAAGAAAGTTATACCTAGAGCTGAAGGTTAAAGTCAGCTTCACTTAAACCCTAAGAACTAAGTTTAGGACAGGCTGACTTCCTAAAGAAGGAACCATTAGCAAATAAAAATGTAAGGTTCATTAGGCAAACAAAAATAACAATGTCCCTTAGGACTCCTCCTTAGAAAAACTTTAAATTATGAAGTAAGTTTAATCAAGAAAATAATGATGAAGCCATGCTGAATGAACTGGCAATGAGGGTCAGATGTAACTAAAAACAAAAATATATTTATGTTAAATTATATTATGTTAAGGAATTATAGTTATTCACAGAACACTTATGGTATAAATTCTAGTGATAGAGAATTGAGAGTATAGTAAAATTGGAAAATAAAGGGTAGGGGAGAGGGGTAGGAGGTGAATTAAAATAAAATAAAGAAATATAAACAAACTGATTTTACCATCTTTCACTCTAGTGTGCTGAAAGATTAAAAATGGGAAATCAGATTCACTTCAGAACAAACACACATCCTTAAGAGATAAATTAAGCATTCAACTTAAGAAGCTAGAAAAAAAATTAATGTAAGGAAAGCAGAAGTAATTTAGTTTTTTAAAATGGTCATTAATAAATAAGAAAATGAAAAAATAATAAATTGGAAAACAAAAAGAAAAACATTTTGAAAAAAAAACCTACCAGTTAACCTAAACATGGGAGAATGCAAAAAAAAAAAAAGAAAGAAAAAAGGAAAAAAGGAAAAAAAAGCTAACTTAAAAATAAAAATGGAAAAAAGCGTACATTGGAAAATTAAAAAAAATATTAAAAAAATACTTGGCTGAAATGTTTTGTTAAGATGGAAAATGTGGATACAAATTTTTTTAAGAAAATATAAATTGCCTAAACTGATTCAAAAAACAATTTATAAATAAAAACAAAGAGACCACTAATTTCTGCAGGGGAAAGCAAGAAAATAACTTAACAAAACGTTAATTTCACTCATTCTTATATACACAAATTCCGTTTCTATGATTTTATCATAGAAATACAGTCTTACGGTTAATTCAAAAGATTCACATAGAGGGATAGATGCTGACACATTATATATAAGAGCTAAAAGTTGAAATCAACATAAATAATCACCGATAGGGACTAGGGTATGTTAAATTGTTATTATTCATACAAAAGAATTCTAGTCAGTGGTTAACTATATTTATACATACTGAGAAGAACAGATCTCCCAGTTATGTTACTGAAAACAAAAATTCAAATAAAAACTATTTTTAAGGGAGATATACAACCCGTTGGAATATATAATACCTTATAAATACTACAGATGTATAGATTTTTATGTTATAGCCCTACAATAATGATAACCATTTATGCATATTTACATATGGAAACTTCTGAAAAGACACAAAATGTTATCAGCGACCATTACTACTAGTCATTAGGGTGAGACCAGGTGTTTATTAAGTGTAAAATTTCATTTTCCACTGAATTTTTTTCTGTAATATTTTGTTATTTATTTTCATAATATTCATAAATAAAAAATAGAAAGCTGTATACGCTGCTTGAGATCTCATTTAACATGAGGCAACTTAGAAAATTCATCATACATTTATATTATTTTTTTCAGATAATTTCTGGGAAGACAGAAAAAGATAAAATGCTGGGAGTTTTGTAAATTTTTAAGATATTTTATTAAAAATTGTGCTGTATGTCAAAACCATTAGTAAATCCTTTTTTTAGGATTTATTTATTTTTTAGAGAGAGAAAGAGAGAGAGCCTGGGAGGGGGAGGGACAGAGGGAGAGGGCAATAGAGTCAAAGGCACAGAGCCCAAAATGTCTCAATCTCACAACCCTGAGATCATGACCTGAGCAGAAACCAAGAGTGGGAAGCTCAACTGACTATGCCACCAAGGTGCCCTCCATTAGTAAGTACTTTTATCTAATTCATTATGTATACTAGGTTTTATGCTAGATATAAAAAGAGAAGCACTTTAAGATGCCTGCTCTCAAGTAGGTTAGAGTAGAATCATGTTTTTAAAGCAAACAATTATCACTACATTAAAAACTAATGATGTATTGTATGGTGACTAACATAATAAAATTAAATTAAAAAAATTTTAAAAAGCAAACAATTATACAAGGTAAACTCTAAGTGCAAAATCAACAGATGAAGACTTAACCCAAATATTATACCAATGTAATTGAATTTTAAACTCTCATACTTCCAATTCTTCAAATTTCTGCCCCCCCCACAAGGTTTGATTTTACTAAAGTCTATTTTCACTTTATTAACTGCATTAAAATATCTAATTAATTTGCATCAAAATATAAAATAATTATTTTCTATTTATATCCTATTTATTATCTTACTTTGCCACAAGAGAAATAACCCATATGTTCTTACGGGGAATCCTGGAAACAAGAATTCTTTCTTAGAATCTTTACATACATGGAATTATTCCCAGAATGCCTTTTGTTATGAAAGTAAGGAATTAATTTAGTCAAACCTGGGAATGTTTAAATCAAAGATAAAATGCAAATGTTACCAAATAAGTCTGGCACTCCAAAATGCAGTGATTCTTAAATATCCAGAATGAGATCAATTTAAAGTAGGTTAATACGTTTATTTCTAAAAACTGCAAAACTGTATGGAAGTGTTTAACCACCAAAGAGGGTACTATTGCTAAGCATTCTAGCTTAAGGTTTTGTGGAAAAAACAAGAGAAAACAGCTTTCACCACACATCGAAGAGAGATGCCATAATTTAATTCTAAGCCTGAAATGAAGTAACAAACACTGCAGTACAATGTGATACATCCTTCATGATAGCATACAGTATTTTAGAGTTTTTAGAGCTAATTAGAAGCATATACCTTTCTTTATCTTAGCAAGTGAGAACAGAGTCAGCTTTTTGAGTTCTAGCCAGATGCTGATTTTATAACCTTAGTTATGTAGGCTAACTGCTAACAGCTCAGGATCTGAGACTTCCAAAGTTATTTTTAGGACAAATCAGTTAATGAGCAGGTACAAACTTAAGCAGAAATGAGCAGCAGGGCAGAGGCAGCCAAATGTCAGAAAGAGTCTCAGATGGTAGGACAAATGGTAATTATTCAATGCAGTTATGGACAGTGGTGAATAAAAATGAACCATTGTCAACTGCGATCCAGTCAATGGTTTAAATTTTTCTTATGCAAAGAAATCGAAAATGCAAAGGAAACATGAACACACAATGCGTGTCAAAATAATTTACTCCTGCTGTCTTTCATGCAGACAGAAAACACAGTCTCCTTTGCTCTTCTGGAGCTTCCCCCATGTTACTTTATTAGCTATAGTACTTACATTATAGCTCTAATGAATATTACATCTTTGTTTTGTGCTAGTTTATTTGTAATGACAAGGCTTCACATAATCCTTCAACATGTTGTAGAAGGCTTTAAGAAATCAACACAGCCATAATTCACTTCCACCATGACCATCACACCACCAGCCTCGAGGCCTAGCCTCCACGA
Organism: Eumetopias jubatus; assembly: GCF_037043125.1. Taxonomy (NCBI): domain Eukaryota; kingdom Metazoa; phylum Chordata; class Mammalia; order Carnivora; family Otariidae; genus Eumetopias; species Eumetopias jubatus. Next base: position 80,747,812 of record NW_028274811.1, on the reverse strand, counting down.
AGGATTAATAGTCAGTGTCAGGGAAAGGCTCAAATGAATCAGTTCATTTGCTGTGAGGAAATTACATCAGCTTATCAGAATCTAGAGAATGACTAAATTGAGGGACAGAAAGGCAATTTTGCCAAAGACATGGCATTTTAGAGCCCTGACGCTTATAGCTGCTACTCTGGTTTTCAGTACAGAGTATGACAACAAGAAGGAGGCCAAAAATCAAGAGGTTTGAATGAGCTAATTTTACCAGTTTTTCAAACATGCCTCTTTATGTCATATTGTGTATAGATTATTGACCTAGATTATGGATACAAAACTTCTTCCCCAAATATTTTTCTTAAAAGCTTATTCCTATCATTAACAAGAAAATGTTTATTAAAATGTGTTCTTTAAACACTTAAAACAGAAGCAAACCAGCTTTATGCATTTTTGTTTTGTTTTGTTTTTTGATTAACAAGCAACTACTATCACTGTTCCTAATGGCACTCTATGTACTAGGGAAGAGGAAAATTTATCTCCCACTCAGAACAATCTGGAGGAATAGTAAATACAGTGCTCTGCTCTACTATAAAGAGAAGAAAAAACAAAAACAAACAAAACCCTGGTAGCTTCTTCCATGGAAGCTAGGTCATGCTAGATCATTCTTTTCATTTCTGAGACAATAAAAGGTAGGTAAGTCATCAAACTAAGCTTAACCAATCAACCTTGTCTCAATGAACTTGAATCATGAGGGGACCGATGAAGGCAAGGGAATAATTGGAATTTGTTCATCCATTTTAACAAAGCGGAAACTGCTTAGCAGTTAATGTCCTTGAAACTTTAAAGCTTTCCTTTTATGTTTTAGTCTAATTTCCTAGCCCTCCCCATCAACCCCATAAGCTATTTCAGGTCCACTCAGTAAATTCATTTTAGTTTAACTTAGCCAGAGTTACCTGATAGTACTTAAACCAAAGAACCCTAACTATGATACAGTGTTTGGAGGAGAAAATTTAAAAATGAATTGTTTTATGGTACTTTCATTGAAAGAGACAGGAAAAAGCATTGCTCTACAAAGACTGATTCTAGAAAAAACTTTCTTATTATCTATGGATTACTGACTGATAGCAGCTAAGAAGGATTAACCCAGTATGTTTATAAATCTAAAGTATTCATAAACATAAGTGCAGTTGATGATGATATAATGGTAGAGGTGGTCACTGGCAATGGCGACTGATATGTCAAACAGATACAACTCATCAAAATGCACATCTGTCTCCCACTGTCACTTTATAATTTATCCAGTGGGGCCAATGGATAGAGAGATCCACAATTTTCTTGTATTGGATAATAAATAGTCCTCTATCACCTAGAATCATACAACACAGTCACAATTGAGACTTAGGATAAATAATGTAATGTTGCCATCAAAACTCAGTTTGATTTACAATTAAATTTTCTCTCCTTCCCCAGCCAGGGCCAAGTTCCCGAAGGCAACTTGTGTGGGAGGTGGTATTATGATCTCTCTTTTCCCCAAGACTGCTAACAAGTTGCTGCTTGTTTTCATCAGCACTGTTTTCCAATATTTCTAGCTCTCCATCTGAATGTACGTGGTTGAACTGCATTTCTTGGCCCCTTTGTAACTGGGTGGAACTGCATCAACAGTTCTGGCCAATGAGTTCCAAGTGTGAAATAGCATGAGTTATTTACATGGCTGATGCAAAAACCTCCAAAATTTCTCTTTCCTTTATATACAACATTCAACACAGTGATTTCCTTGGGTCTCTTCTGAACACACACTCCTTTCCCACCCTCTCATCCCACTATAAGGAAAATGTAATGGGTGCAAGAAATAAACTGTTCTAAACCACTAGATTTTGGAATTAACTGTTACAGCAGGATAACCCAACCTCTTCTGATGGGATAAGGAGTGCTATAGTAACAAAACACACACACACATACACACACACACACACACACACACACACACGGTAGTTTAGGGGCTATGTGGCAAACAATGGAGAAACCAATACTGGATCCTAGAAATGACAATTGAATTAATGATAACCAGAAAGATATTTACTTAATAAATTTGTAGCATGAAGGGAAGAGGTTGAAAAACAACATTATCGGTATATGTTGGTTGCTGATGGCTGGGTTTGGAAAATTTCTATAAGGAAGATGTTTATCAGAAAAGAATTAGCTGTTTTTTCAAAAGCAATGACAAGGAATTAAGAAAGTCCTGAAATTTGGGAACTTCCAGGGCCGAAAGATGCAATTGCTTTTCATCACTTACTAGTAAAAAGATTACACTAGGAAAGCCTTTGAGTAATAAATGTTGATTCCAATTTAGCCTTATAGCAAGGATCAAAACAAGAGCATAGTCCTCATATGCATTCTTAAGACGGCTACATAAACTGAATTAGTCTTACAGAAAATACGCAGTTAAAACTGTGGTGCAAAATTACTTTGAACTAAACAACATGGCTCAGAGATGAAACCAATGATGGGACTTTCCCACAGATTTATGAAAAGTTCGAAGTATCCGTAACTAACTCTGGAGCACTGAAGAATCCAGAGTGAGAGAAAACATAGAAATATAGCAAATCTAAGAGATATTCTAGAAAGGAATGGAAATTCTGGCTATTGCAAGATGGTGATGACTGGAATCAACATATCAGATTCTCATCACTGGAGACTTCCTATGTCATTTAGACAGTTCTACTGCCAAAAGAACCATCAGCTTGTTCTAAAGGAAACTGAATGTTCAAGACTGAAAATGACCCTTGTGTCCCCTAGCATATATTGGTAAGAGGTAAGCTGAGTAATCTGTTTAATCCCAAGAACAAACTTCCCATACCAGTTTCTGATACTGTCAAAGGTTACTAGAATAGAAACAGAGAGATGATCCAGGGGCCAAAGAGAACAATACAGGTACTTGGTGGGGGAGGGGGATAAAAATTAGATCCCCATCCATTCCCCATTGTCAGGATAGGGAACATTTAAAACATCTACTCTGGGGGGGAGGAGCAAGATGGCAGAGGAGCAGGAGACCTAAATTTCATCGGGTCCCAGGAATTCAGTTAGATACGGATCAAACCATTCTGAATACCTATGAACTCAACAGGAAATCGAAGAAAATAGCAGCAACTGTCTGAACAGAAAAGCGACCACTTTCTGGAAGGTAGGACATGTGGAGAAGTGAACCTAGGTGATATTTGGGAAGATAGACTGTGAGGGGAGGGATCCTCCATCAGCCAGCTACCGGCAAGTGATAGAGCAGTGGAGCACAAAATCAGAACTTTTAGTAGTCAGCTCCTCTGAGGGACATTGCTCCAGTGGCTAAGCGTGGGGTGGAATCCTCGCTGGGACAGTGTGGTCTCAGGATGCTCGGAGTCACAGAAAGACCGGGGTTCCCTGAGTGTGACAGAGCTCCCAGATATCGGAGCAGGGAAGCCAGCTTCAAAGACAAAGCCGAGAAGTGGGCTCTCAGCTCAGACTTGCCATAAACCGTGATCTGTGGCACAGTCAGGCCACTGCTCTTCCAGCAGGAACTCAACGAGCAGCAGATCCAGGGAGACTCCCCTTCTTCCCCCAGAAGGAGCGGCCCGGGAGCCCACCTCAGGAATCTGCTGGGTTTGGAGACTCCAAACAGGGTCATGTGCCAGAGACAGAACTGCTTGATGAGAGGCCGGGAGAGTATGGAGTATGCCAGAGACCAGGGAGACAGAAGTGATTGACTGCCTTTCTCTGAGGGCTCAGTGAGGAGTGGGGCCCCGAGTTCTTGGCTCCTCCAGAGCCAGAGATTGGGAGGCTGCCATTTTCATTCTCATCCTCCAAAACCATACGGAAAACTTTCAGGGAACAAAAGCTCCCGAGAGCAAACCCGAGCAGATTACTTACCATGGCCCCCGGCAAGAGTGGTGCAATTCTGCCTCAAGCAAAGACATTTGAGAATCACTGCAACAGGCCCCTCCCCCACAAGATCAGCGAGAACATCCAACCAAGACCAAATTTACCTATCAATGAGAACTGCAGAACTCCAGCGCTAGGGGAGCACAGCACATAGAATTCATGACTTTTTTCCCATGATTCTTTAGTCTTTCAAAGTTATTTTTTTTAATTTTCTTTATTTTTTCTTTTTCTACTTTTTAAAATTTTTCTTCTTCCCTTTTTAACCATTTTATCAATTCCTTTTTTTTAAATCTTTTTTTTTCATTTTTACAGTCATATTCTATCCCTTCGTTGTAGTTAACCTTATTTTTTGTGTATGTATATATATATATATATATAATATTTTTCTCTCTTTAAAATTTTGGGATACACTTTGTTCTAACACAAGACAATATACCTTAAATCTAGTGTATGGATTAGTTCTAGTCTCCCACCTGATCACATTCTCTCCTCTTTTTTTTTTTAATTTTTCTTCTTTCTTTTTTCAACCAACTTCTTATCAATTCCTTTTTTAAAATCTTTTTTAATTTTCATCCTTACAGTCATTGTCTATCCCTTCATTGTATTTAACCTTATTTTTGTGTGTATATATATATATATTTTTTTTTTCTTTCTTTAAAATTTTGGGAGGCAGTTTCTTCTAACAGACCAAAATATACACAAAATCTAGTGTGTGGCTCTGTTCTATTCATCAGCCTGGTCATATTCCTTTTTATTTTTTCCTTCATTCCCCCCCCCCCCAGTATCAGGTCTCTTCTGATTTATTTAGTGTATATATTTCTGAGGTCATTGTTACCCATTTAGCATTTTGTTTTCTCATTCATCTATTCTTCTCTGGACAAAATGACAAAACAGAAAAACTCACCTCAGGAAAAAAAAGAACAAGAGGCAGTACTGACTGCCAGGGAACTAATCAATACAGATATTAGTACAATGTCGGAACTAGAGTTCAGAATGACAATTATAAAGATACTAACTGGGCTTGAAAAAAGCATAGAAGATACTAGAGAATCCGTTTCTGGAGAAATAAAAGAACTAAAACCTAACCAAGTCGAAATCAAAAAGGCTATTAATGAAGTACAATAAAAAATGAAGGCTCTAACTGCTAGGATAAATGAGGCAGAAGAAAGAATTAGTGATACAGAAGACTAAATAATGGAGAATAAAGCAGCAGAGAAAAAGAGAGATGAACTACTGGATCACAAGGGGAGAATTCAAGAGATAAGTGATGCCAAAAGATGAAAAAATATTAGAATAATTGGGAGCCCAGAAAAAGAAGAAAGAGAGAGAGGGGCAGAAGGTATATTGGAGCAAATTATAGCTGAGAACTTCCCTAATTTGGGGAAGGAAACAGTCATCAAAATCCAGTAGGCACAGAGAACCCCCCTCAAAATCAATAAAAATAGGTCAACACCCCGACATCTAATAGTAAAACTTACAAGTCTCAGAGACAAAGAGAAAATCCTGAAAGCAGCTCAGGACAAGAAGTCTGTAACCTAAAATGGTAGAAACATTAGATTGGCAGCAAACCTATCCAAAGAGACCTGGCAGGCCAGAAAGGACTGGCATGATATATTCAGAGCACTAAATGAGAAAAATATGCAGCCAAGAATACTATATCCAGCTAGGCTGTCACTGAAAATAGAAGGAGATAAAAAGCTTCCAGGACAAACAAAAACTAAAAGAATTTGCAAACACCAAACCAGCCCTAAAAGAAATATTGAAAGGGGACTCTAAGCAAAGAGAGAGACTAAAAGTAACATAGACCAGAAGGAACAGAGACAATATACAGTAACAGTCACCTTACAGACAATACAATGGCACTAAATTCATATCTTTCAATAGTTACCCTGAATGTAAAAGGGATAAATGCCCCAATCAAAAGACACAGGGTATCAGATTGGATAAAAAAAAAAAAAAAAAAAAAAAAACAAGCCCAACTGAAAAGCAAGAGACTCATATTACACCCACAGACACCTCCAAATTGAAAGTGAGGGGTTGGAAGACCATTCACCATGCTAATGGACACCAAAAGAAAGCTAGGGTGGCATCTTTATATCAGACAAATTAGATTTTAAAACAAAGACTATAATAAGAGATGAGGAAAGACACTACATCATAGTTAAATGGTCTATCCAACAAGAAGATCTAACAATTTTAAATATCTATGCCCTAACATGGGAGCAGCCAATTATATAAGCCAATTAATAACAAAATCAAAGAAACACATTGACAATAATACAATAATATTATTGTAAATTATGTATATTATATATATTGTATGTTAAAGGGGACTTTAACACCCCCCTCACTGAAATGGACAAATCATCTAAGCAAAAGATCAACAAGGAAATAAAGGCTTTAAATGACACACTGGACCAGATGGACTTCACAGATATATTCAGAACATTCCATCTCAAAGCAACAGGATACACATTCTTCTCTAGCGCACATGGAACATTCTACAGAGTAGATCACATCCTGGGTCACAAATCAGGTCTCAACCAGTACCAAAAGATTGGGATCATTCCCTGCATATTTTTGGACTACAATGCTTTGAAACTAGAACTCAATCACAGTAAGAAAGTTGAAAAGAACTCAAATACATGGAGGCTAAAGAGCATCCCACTAAAGAATGAATGGGTCAACCAGGAAATTAAAGAAGAATAAAAAATTCATGGAAACAAATGAAAATGAAAACACAACTGTTCAAAATCTTTGGGATACAGCAAAGGCAGTCCTAAGAGGAAAGTACATAGCAATACAAGCCTTTCTCAAGAAACAACAAAGGTCTCAAATACACAACCTAAACTTACACCTAAAGGAGCTGGAGAAAGAACAGCAAAAAAAGCCTAAACCCAGCAAGGGAAGAGAAATAATAAAGATCAGAGCAGAAATCAATGAAATAGAAACCAAAAGAACAGTAGAGCAGATCAACAAAACTAGGAGCTAGTTTTTTGAAAGAATTAATAAGATTGATAAATCTCTGGCCAGACTTATCAAAAAGAAAAGAGAAAAGACCCAAATAAATAAAATCATGAATGAAAGAGGAGAGATCACAACCAAAACCAAAGAAATACAAACAATTATAAGAACATATTATGAGCAACTATATGCCAGCAAATGAGACACTCTGGAAGAAATGGATGCATTCCTAGAGACGTATAAATTACCAAAACTGAACCAGGAAGAAATACAAAATGTGAACAGACCCATAACCACTAAGGAAATTGAAGCATCTCCCAACAAACAAGAGCCCAGGGCCAGATGGCTTCCCAGTGGAGTTCCACCAAATATTTAAAGAAGAATTAATAACTATTCTTCTGAAACGACTCCAAAAAATAGAAATGGAAGGAAAACTTCCAAACTCATTTTATGGGGCCAGCATTACTTTGATCCCAAAACCATACAAATACCCCTTTAAAAAGGAGAATTACAGACCAATATCCCTGATGAACATGGATGCAAAAATTCTCACCAAAATACTAGCCAATAGGATCCAACAGTACATTAAAAGGATTATTCACCATGACCAAGTGGGATATAATCCTGGGCTGCAAGGTTGGTTCAACATCTGCAAATCAATCAATGTGATACAATACATCAATAAAAGAAAGAACAAGAATCATATTATACTCTCAATAGATGCAGAAAAAAGCATTTGACAAACTACAGCATCCTTTCTTGGTTAAAACTCTTCACAGTGTAGGGAGAGAGGGTACATACCTCCATATCATAAAATCCATCTATGAAAAACCCACAGCAAATAGCATTCTCAATGGGGAAAAAAATAGAGCTTTTCTCCTAAGGTCAGGAACACGGCAGGGATGTCAACTACCACTACTGCTATTCATCATAGTACTAGAAGTCCTAGCGTCAGCAATCATACAACAACAACAACAACAACAACAACAACAAAAAAGGCATCTGATCCGAATCGGCAAAGAAGAAGTCAAACTCTCACTCTTTGCCGATGATATGATATTTTATGTGGAAAACCCAGAAGACTCCACCCCAAAACTGCTAGAACTCATACAGGAATTCAGTAAAGTGGCAGGATATTAAATCAATGCACAGAAATCAGTTGCATTTCTATATAGCAACAAAAAGACAGAAGAAAGAGAATTAAGTAGTCAATCCCATTTACAATTGCACCCAAAACCATAAGACACCTAGGAATACATCTAACCAAAGAGGCAAAGAATCTGTACTCGGAAAACTATAAAATACTCATGAAAGAAATTGAGGAAGACACAAACGGAAAAATGTTGCATGTTCATGGATTGGAAGAACAAATATTGTGAAAATGTCTATGCTACCTAGAGTAAGCTACACATTTAATGCAATTCCTATCAAAACACCATCAACTTTTTTCAATGAAATGGAACAAATATTCCTAAAATTTTTATGGAACTAGAAAAGATCCTGAATAGCCAGAAGAATGTTGAAAAAGAAAAGCAAAGCTGGTGGCATCAAAATTCTGGACTTCAAGCTCTATTCCAAAGCTGTAATCATCAAGACAGAATGGTACTGGAACAAAAACAGACACATAGATCAATGGAACAGAAAAGAGAGCTCAGAAATGGACCCTCAACTCTATGGTCAACTGATCTTCGACAAAGCAGTAAAGAATGTCTAATGTAAGAAAGACATTCTCTTCAACAAATGGTGTTGGGAACATTGGACAGCCACATGCAGAAGAATGAAACTGGACTATTTCCTTACACCACACACAGAAATAGACTCAAAATGAATGAAAGACCCAAATGTAAGACAGGAATGCATCAAAATCCTTGAGGAGAACACAGGCAGCAATCTCTTCGACCTCAGCTGCAGCAACTTCTTCCCAGGCACATCGCTGAAGGCAAGGGAAAAAGGGCAAAAATGAACTATTGGGACTTCATCAAGATAAAAAGCTTTTGCACAGCAAAGGAAACAGTCCACAAAACTAAAAGACAACCGACAGAATGGGAGAAGATATTTTCAAATGACATACAGATAAAGGGCTAGTATCCAAAATCTATAAAGACCTTCTCAAACTCAACACCCAAAGAACAAGTAATCCAATCAAGAAATGGGCAGAAGACATGAACAGACGTTTCTGCATAGAAGACATCCAAATGGCCAACAGACACAAGAAAAAGTGCTCAATATCACTCAGCATCAGGGAAATACAAATCAAAACCTCAATGAGATACCACCTCACACCAGTCAGAACGGCTAAAATTAACAAGTCAGGAAATGACAGATGTTGGCAAGGATGCGGAGAAAGGGGAACCCTCCTACACTGTTGGTGGGAATGCAAGCCAGTGCAGCCCCTCTGGAAAATAGTATGGAGGTTCCTCAAAAAGTTGAAAATAGAGCTACCCTATGACCCAGCAATTGCACTGAGTAGCCCAAAGACACAAATGTAGTGATCTGAAGGGGCACGTGCACCCCAATGTTTATAGCAGCTATGTCCACAATAGCCAAATTATAGCCAAATTATGGAAAGAGCCAAGATGTCCATCAACAGATGAATCTATATAGAAGATGTGGTGTACACACACACACACACACACACACACACACACACACACACACACACACACACACAAAATATGGAATACTATGCAGCCATCAAAAAGTGAAATCTTGCCATTTGCAATGACATGGATGGAACCAGAAGGTATTATGCTAAGTGAAATAAATCAATCAGAGAAAGACAAGTATCATATGATCTCATTGATATGAGGAATTTGAGAAACAAGACAGAGGATCATAGGGGAATGGAGGAAAAAATGAAACAAGATGAAACCAGAGAGGGAGACAAACCATAAGAGACTCTTAATCTCTGGAAACAAACTGAGGGTTGTTGGAGTGGTGGGGGGTGGGAGGGATGGGGTGGCTGGGTGATTGACACTGGGGAGGGTATATGCTATCATGAGTGCTGTGAATTGTGTAAGACTGATGAATCACAGACCTGTACCCCTGAAACAAATAATACATTATATATTAATAAAAAAATAAGAAAAAAGAACACCTATTTTTAAGTCTGCCATATGCAAGAACTTTTCCAAATGTGATCTTTTATTATGGTTATTCTGTTCACATCTTTCACTGTTGTAATTTGGCTATGTAGATAGCAGATAACTCTTCTTTATTAGTTCACTGGCCTCCATGTCAAGAAAAAACCACATCAAACCTGATGTAGAGACTACTAGTCATCACCCAAGAACCTTACACTTGTTGGAGTTAGATGCCAAAAATGAGTAAGACTTTGCAGTGGCACCTTTTGAGAAGGTGGTGGTATATTTTAACTATGAGAAAGTATATAAATTATTTTTGGCTAGAAGGACAGGTTATAAAAGTTTTTAGTGATGTTTATCAAATATTTCTCACGCTCAATTTCATTATTCTTCTTGGCATACTGTATTTAAGTGGGCCGCCCCACCTAGTTCTGGACAAGTTGCAACTGAAAGTGTGGTCAATCTAGTTCTGGACAAGATGTGAGCTCTTCCTGAGTCTCTCTTATGTAAAATTTTCAATGTTTGTGACAGTCCCAGCTCAATCCATCTGGGTCCCCAAATAACTACAATAAAGCAGTGACTTCCTATTGTGTTGCAAAGGGCATGTGACACAAACAAGAAAATGACCTTTTTGTTTTAGGCCCGTGTGACTTAGCATTTGTTACTGTAATATGAACTCACCTACTCTAATGTATACACATAGTTTCTGGCTCCTTGGAATTGGAACAGAGGAAGAGATGAGGGAAAGGAATATGTAAAGATCTTATCTATTTTAACAGGATTCTATACCCTCTGGGAATGGCCAATAATTAAGGCTGAATTTTTCTCTTGAAGGAATTTTAGTATATTCTTAAGAAATTCTCCTGATGGGACTCCTCTTACCCTAACCCTTTTGCTTTGGCTGGCTGTTCTTGAATCACATCAGCCTCAGGTTTTTTTTTAGGTCCACCTATCATGGATTCCTTTCTGGGGGCCCTGCATCCTCTAGTGGAGACCATTTTGGACAAGATCCCTTTTAATACATACCTACACCCAACTGGGTGTTGCACAACTAATCCCTGGAGATGGTGCACTTTTATTCACCATTAGCAGTTTGGTCACTTGCTTCTTGAAGTAGCAGTAGCACTCTCTACACCGTAGTTTCAGGCTGTGTGAACCTTTAGTTACCTCAGATGTGTGTCAAACCCCCCAATCAATGTGCTTCCATACTTCCTGGTGTACACAACAAGCTTTCAGATTTGAAATTAGTGCACACAACGATTGAAATTAGAAGTAAACAACCCAACCTATCTCTTACGTAGTTGTGAATGAGATGCAAAGCAGTGCAGGAACTGTATCCAAAATAAATCTCTTCACAAATCTCCCTTCCCTTGACCCTTTTATCCACTCCTTGTGAATTTTACAACTGTGGATTTTACAACTGTGTATTTCTTTATAGCACTTGAAAATGGGTAATCCAATGTGGTACTTCTCTATGGAATTTTTTATCTATTATAATTTGACATCCAAGTTGGAAAGATATAATTTAACATGTTTTCACATAATAGCATCTATCATTTACTGATCACTAAATGTGCTAAAAACTGCACCAAATACTTAAAAGTTTAAAACTATTGGGGCACCTGGATGGCTCAGTCAATTAGGCATCTGACTCTTGATCTCAGCTCAGGTCATGATCTTGGGGTTATGAGATGGAGCCCCGGGGTTTGGAGTCTGGCTCTGCACTCAGTGGGGAGTCTGCTGGAAATTTTCTCTCTCTCTCGCTCTCCCTCTGCCCCACCCCAAGCTCATCCATGTGCGCACACGCGTGCAGTCCCTCTCTCTCTGAAGTAAATAAATAAACCTTTCAAAAAAAGCTTAAAACTGTTCTCTTTTAAGCCTCACAAAATCTTTATGAACCCTTAGGTTTGGATAGGTTTAATATTGAACTGCTCAGAGTTTTATTTATTTTTTTGGCATGTTTTAACCACTATGGTACATTAACTGGCATTAAGTGGTATGTATGTTAGTTATTAGAAATAAATATAGGGGAAAAAACATGCCTTATTCCTAATTCAGTTTTCTACATATTTTGGGACACTTTAGATATGATTGCAGAGAGAAAAGGGATAGCTTCCCTTTAAATTGTCTAAGGTGCTATACTTTATTTTATAAAATTTTAAATATGAATGCTCTACAGGTGGTGCTTTGTCAATATTTCACTTCCCAGTTTCTTGTAATACTGCAAAATGGAAAGTATTATATCCATAGTGAGAAATATCTATTTCAATAATAAATGTCATCTCACTCATAATTTTCTGGCAATAGATTTTTTAAAAAGTATATCCAAGTATTCTATATGCTTTCTAATTATGAGAACAGCTTGAAAAGTTTCACATTTAAAAAGAGATTTCCCCTCAGTTTTCTCTCTGACACCACCCACCCTTCCTGCCTTCTGTTTGTTCTTTGCAAGCTTGTTCTGTTCATTCTCTTGTTACAATTACTTGCTGTTAGTCAAAAGGCTGACTTATGGCACCTGTCACCCCAAATGCTTGAGAGCAGCACAATAAGGGATTCCACAGGATTAAATTGCTCTTTTGAATATGTGAATATATACACTTTGGTATTGTTTATTTTGCAGTTAGTATGACTGCAGGCCAGCTGGCTTTCTCGCTGAGCTTCTTCATCAAGCACATGCCAACTGACACTTCAAAGTGCTCTGAACTTCACAAATGTGTGCCTTTAAGACTAATGCTGCCACTTAGCCTACAATGAGCAATCATGCCCATTTCTTCATACATACGACTTCAGCAAATCTAAGGCTGAGCAGCAAGCATTGCCCTTGAAGCTAAAGGATAAATGGCAAATATGTGGAATAATAAATATCTTTTACAGCTACTTTAAAATGGGTTTGGTTGTATCTACTTACTGCCTCTTAAGTGGGGCTCTGTTTAAATTTTTAAATTAATTTTAAGAAAGTTTTATTTTAAAAATGGGAGACTTTTTTGTTCTTTCCTATGTTATTCTTACGACTGGTACACCAAAAACAGTTCCCTATACAAGAATTTGGTACATTCAAAAACTATGCCTATTATTTATACCACTTTAAGTAATTTTCATTATAAAAAGCTGAGTTCAGTTAATGACATTTTTTTCTGTGAGATGCACGATATAGGGCACAAAAATCACAAATCACATTTGCATTTCATTTTTAAACTAGTTGTTTCATTTTTTGAAGAGACACTCAAGGTCACAGCCCTAGAAAAGGTTTTCAATATGTGATTGTGCTTCCATCTGTGCCTTGGAGACCATAGAAAAGGATCTTATCTCAGAATTGAATTTAAATAACATTCTGAGCACCCCCACCCTGCCTTCTCTAAACCAAATATGCCTGCCAAAGATGTTTGAGGGACAAGTATCCCTCATTTAATTGTAAGTAGATTGCTTTCAAGTTTATAGATGAACTGAGAAAATTTTTAATTCGTATCCTTAAAAAAACACACAAGGGCAATGGGCAAAGGGAGTATGCAAACCATATGCTTGCAATTTATGATTATCCAGAATGAAAGAAAGGAAGTTTTATAGGGTGTGTAGAGAGAAGCAATTCAGAATTTGAGGGGGTTTGGTGGAGGTTAGTGTCAGGGAAAGAAGAGAAACTTAGAGAAAAAAAAATCAAGACTTCCTTCTCTTCCTCAGAGAAGGGTGCCTTGCATAAAACACTGTTATGAACACTATTCTGTTACCAAAGCCGATTGGCTTAATTTAACAACATAAGCATCTATGACCTGTTAACCTCATTATATTGTTAAAAGGAACCAACTTTTGTCCCAAAAAAGGGCTGATACCTTTTTTCTGTATGATTATCACATCACCTAAAAGATTTTCTGGATTTCACTGAAAATGTAAAATCTTTGTAAACTTTAAGCCATCAAAAACTTACTTAAAAGCTATAGATGCTGTTTGTTTTGTGTTTTCTAATTCTGATTCTCTTTCTGTAATAAAGAACACACAGTGTTCTTTTGGAAAGCCCAAATGTTTGTACAGACACAGCATAAGAGACTTATAAGGATCTACATTTTAGAGGCAGGGACTCTAAAACATGACAGTGATTTGTATTAGAATAAAAAAGACAAAAGGCCAATGAGAACACTAGGAAGAAGAAAGAAATAGCCAGGATTATTAGCCACAAAATCAGTATAATCTATACTGGGGTTCAGAACCCTGGCAAAGAATAGTGGTATTTCAAATTGTCAACTTCTGTAGGCTTTTAGTAATAACGTATTTACCTAGGATCTATCGTATCAGATCTACATAGAGAACAGCAATAAAAATAGCATTATTCTTTCTTTATAGTTATACATGGAGTTGACAGTACAATTTGGCAGTACTGGCTGTTTACATTTTCTTCTTCCAAAAGAAATGTGTGCTGAAATACAATGTCCCTCACCAAATTTTTCCAAAATAGTTTTGAACAAAACAATAAATACTGTCTGCCATTGTTGCTTACACTTAAGGAACACAGTTCAATGCATTAAATAGGGTGAAATGGAAAGAAAGACCAAAGATAAAATGGTTCCCCAACTTAAAAGAACATAAAAAATCCCTTTGAAGTCACATTGTTTATCATCAAGGAATGCAGGCTTATTAGAAAGATACCATACATGGGATTTATGCATATATTTGGATTTTAGGGATTCTGTGTTCATTACAGCAAGCCATTAAACATCAACTACAACAAAGCCATCTGTCCCATTGGATCTCTTCATACCAGAAAATCTGATGGTAGAAATATTAGAATTAAAAAATAATAAAATAATACTAATTAAAAAAACTAGTTTCTAGAGAATATTAAGTTCATAAGACAGTAAAACATAAAAATAAAAATACAAAATATTATTCATTCACTCAAAAATATATTCATTAAAGCCTCTAAGCAGGCACTATTTTAGTCACTGGGAATTCAGCAGTGAATAAAGTAGACAAGCATTACTTCCCTGAAGAACTTATAGGTCCTGGAGGAAGGAGACAATAAATAGCATAAATACATAAAATAAACAAATGGTCCCAGACTTATGGTTCAACATAGGCCTTTTTGACTTTACGATAGCACAGAAGTAATATACATTAACTAGAAATCATATATCCAATTTTGAATTTTGATCTTTTCCCAGGTTAGTGATAAGGCGTATGAAGCTCTCTCATGATGTTGGGCAGTGGCAGTGAGCCGAAGCTCCCTGTCAGCCACGTGATCACGAGAGCAAACGTCCATACACTTACAACCATTCTAAACCCATAGAGCCATTCTGTTTTACACTCTCAGTACAGTATTCAATAAATTACATTTTATAATAAAATAGGCTTTGTGTGAAATGATTTTGCCCAACTGTAGGCTAACGTTAAGTGTTCTGAACATGTGTAGGGTACATAAGGCTAAACTATGATGTTCGGTAGGTTAGATGTACTAAATGCATTTTCAACTTAGTATATTTTCAAACTTATAATGGGTTTATCAGTAGGTATCCCCATGGTAAATCAAGGAAGATGTGTACCAATTTTTAGATAGTGATAAACACTACAGAGAAACAGAATAGGAAATGTGTTTGGACAATAAGGATTTAAAATGGTTAAAATTAACAAGACAGGAAACAACTAATGTTGGTGAGGATGTGGAGAAAGGGGAGCCCTCTTACACTGTTGTTGGGAATGTAAGCTGGTACAGCCACTCTGGAAAACAGTATTGAGGTTCCTCAAGAAATTAAAAATAGAGCTACCCTACAACCCAGCAATTGCCCTCCTGGGTATTTACCCCCAAAGATACAAATGTACTGCAAAGAAGGGGCACATGCACCCCAATGTTCATAGCAGCAACATCCACAATAGCCAAACTGTGGAAGGAGCCGAGATGTCCTTCAACAGATGAATGGATAAAGAAGATGCAGTTCATATATACAATGGAATATTACTCAGCCATCAGAAAGGATGAATACCTACCATTTACATCGATGTGGATGCAACTGGAGAGTATTATGCTAAGTGAAATAAGTCAATCAGAGAAAGACAATTATCATATGGTTTCACTCATATGTGGAATGTAAGAAATAGTGCAGACAATCATAGGGGAAGGGAGGGAAACTGAATGGGAAGAAATCAGAGAGGAAGACAAACCATGAGAGACTCGACTCCAGGAAACAAACTGAGGGTTGCAAAAGCAGAGGTAGGTGGGGGGATGGAGTAACTGGGTGATGGGCATTAAGGAGGGCATGTGATATGATGAGTACTAGGTGTTATACACAACTGATGAATCATTGAACACTACATCAGAAACTAATGATGTACTATAAGTGGGCTAATTGAAATAAAATAAAATAAAATAAGATTAAATAAATAAATAAATAAATAAATAAATAAAATGTTAGACTGGTCTGAGGAGACCTTATTGAGTAAAGCCCTAATGAAAGGAGAATGGAAGTCATGCAGATATCTGTAGGATGAGTATTTCAAATAGTGGAAATAACAAATGTAAAAAGAGAAGGCCAAGTTGGCTGGAACTATATGAGCAAAGGAGAAAGTACTAGGAAGTGAGGTAAGAGGTAATGGCCAGCCACACATGTATGACCTTAGTGGTCCCTTTAAGGACTTTTTTTTTTTTAATGACATGAGGGTTTTAAGCAGAGGGGTGACACCCTCGCTGCTGTATTGAGAGCAGGTAGTGGGAGAAAGAGAAAATGAAAGAGACTAGCTGGAAGTCACCCCAGACAGGTTCATTTTGTCCTTCCACCTCTACTCTCTACCCTCTTCACCCTTTTCTCTGCCATAGGAAGCTGACCTGTGTATATCTGACCAGCAGAGCTCTCAGGAAAACCTGGAAAGAGATCAGAGGAAGGAAGAGTAAAGTCAGTATTTCCTTGGATTAGAGTTTGCCTATGGCTGGTTATATTATTCAATGAAAGATCCTTTCAAAACTACCAAATTACATCAACTTTCTAAACTCCTGGGTTATTCCAATTATCCTCATTTGTATTAGTTTCCTACAGCTGTCCTAACAAAGTACCACAAACTGAAAGGCTTAAATAACAAAATTTATTGCCTCACATTTCTCGGGACAAGAGCCTAAAATCAAGGCATCAGCAGGGTTAGTTCTTTCTGAGGGCCGTGAAGGAAAATCTCTCTCCTAATTTCCAGTACCCTCAGATGTTCTCTGGTTACAGATGATGCTATCCCTGTGTTTTCACATTGTTTTCCCTCAGCACATGTCAATTCTGTGTCCAAATTTCCCCTTTTTATAAGGATACCCGTCACACTGGAGTGAAGCCCATCCTAATGACCTCATCTTAACTTATTTATCAGCAAAGAACCTATTTCCAAAGGAAGTCTCATTCATAGGTACTGGGGATTAGGACTTCAGTATCTTCCCAACCCCCACTCCCCATGGGAAGACATGATTCAACCCATAAAATAAGTCTCCCAGGCTCAGGAATGAAAATTACCTAGCTGCCACTAGCTCCAGTTCTGATTTTTCTTAGTACTCATACTTATGTACAATATCTTTGTAAAAAAACTTTGTTAACTATCATATTTGAGTATGTCATCTATTTCCTGTTGGGAGCCTAGTTATATACAATAAGAGAAATGGTGGTAACTTGTACTAGAATGCTGGAAATAGAGTTAATGAGATGTGGTCACTAATCTGAATATAATTTTGACGATGAGGCAACAGGACCTGCCAAAGAACTGAATACAATTGGGGTATGACAGAATGAGATAAGTCCGTGACTTGTGACCTAAATAACTGGAAGAATAGTGTTGCCATTTACTGAGATAGAGAAGGCTATGAAAACAGCAGGTTCTGGGAAAGTATGATATCAAGAACTCAGTTTTGAATATGTGAATTTTGAGATGCCGTTAGATGACAAAGATATATGTTTGGAATTTAGGAAGAGGTAAGAGGTCTGGCAATGAACATTTGGGAATCATCATTGTACAGACAGCATTTAAATTTACTACGCTGACTGAAAATCAGAAAAGGATTAAGCGTAGACAGAAAAGAGATTCAAAGGACTAACTCTTAGAACTTCAAAGTTTATAGATAAATGAATAGCAACCAATAAAGTTGACTAAGAAGGAGTAGCCATAAAAATAGAAGGAAAATCGGGCAATTTGTGGGTCAGCAGGAAATGGAAAGCATTTTCACGGAAGAGAATTTTCATCTCTATCAAATACTACTGGTAAATTAGGTAAGATGACTTCTGAGGAATGGTCATTGTATTTCATTAAAATTTGTGGAAATAAGTCAAGACTGAGACAGGTAGCACAGATACAGTCCTCTGCACAAGGTACAGCTTTTGTGCTAGAGACCCAAGTTTAGACAACAGGACAACTGTGGAACTAACATAAGAAAGGTTAAAACAAAAATGTCACATGCTGTTTACAAGGGCTATCTGTCCTGTAGAATTCATTTTACGCCATTTTAAAACTTACTAACTTTCACTTAGCAGTGGTTTATCCTAAAGAGAATTGGCTGGAAGGGAGTATAATTTTATTACTTTACAAAGTTCTATATTGTTGAGATGTTTTGTAAAAAATGTGTGCTATTTTTGTAATTAAAACTAACAAGAACAAATTAAGAAAAATATATGTAGGACTGGATCAACTTTCAGTATGACAGGATGAAGAGCTCTGCTGACCCACTCCAAGGTAGGAATGGTGAAAATTATTTTTAAAAAACAATCATTTAAAGACTCTAGAAATGGTTCCCAGGGCTTCCTCTCTCCCCAGCTCCTAACCCTGGGCTCTTTCTGGGAGAAGCAAGACTTCAACTTCTCTCATCCTACCCCTAGTTGATTGTTATTGAGGCTAACTCCTGGGCAAGTGAGTCAGGAATAATATTCTTAACAACATCTTTCTTATGAAAAACAAAAAAATCATTTTAGGTTTGTACAAAATTATCATTTTTTTTCTTTTCATTTCCCAAAAGAAGAGACTGCTGCATTCTCATAATGGAATTCAAAGTATAAAAGGTCCAACTAGATACTTGACCTGAACTAGAACATGTTCTCGTGTATGAATAATACATAGTTAATGTGATTCAGTAACACATACTTTTTTATGAAAATTTTACTATGACTACTGCAGGAATAGTGTAAATGTGAAATGCATTTTTCAAAACACAAAGTACCTGTCTCCTCCAGAAAATCTATCATTATAACAGATTTAAGGCAAAATTCATACTTTATTTCTACACCTTTTTTTGCCCCATCTCCCAATTACCCAGGCTCTCCTTATTATAACCTCCCTATCTGTTCCTGATCACTGTTTTTTTAATTGAAGTATAATTAACATACAGTATTATATTAGTTTCAGGTGTACAATATGATTCAACATTGCTATACAATACTTAGTGTTCATTACCATAAGTATACTTATTATAAGTATAGTAATTACATATAATTTTATATATATATATAAATTTATAATCCCCTTTAGATATTTTATCTCTTCCCCCACCCACCTCCTTCTTAGTCAACTTTATTGGTTGCTATTCATTTATCTATAAACTTTAAAGTTCTAAGAGTTAGTCCTTTGAATCTCTTTTCTGTCTACACTTAATCCTTTTCTGATTTTCAATCAGCCTACTAAATTTATATAATTATACTTATTATAAGCATATATATATTACATATATATATATTGTTCAGATGTTTTGTAAAAAAAACTTAGTTTGTTCTCTGTATTTAAGAGTTTTTTGGTCTCTTTTTCCCTCTGTTTGTTCAGTTGTTCTGTTTCTTAAATTCCACAGATATGAGTGAAATCATATGGTATTTGTCTTTCTCTGACTGACTTATTTCACTTAGCATTATATTCTGTAGGTCCATCCACGTTGCTGCAAATGGCAAGATCTCATGCTTTTTGTGGTTGAGTAATAGTCCACTGTGGAATATTTACACACATAGTGGAATATATAATACACACACACACACACACACACACACACATACCCCATCTCTATTTATTCAACCACATTTTTTTAAGATTTTATTTATTTATTTGACAGAGAGAGACATATCGAGAGAGGGAACACAAGCAGGGGGAGTGGGAGAGGGAGAAGCAGGCTTCCCGCTGAGCAGGGAGCCCAATGCAGGGCTCCATCCCAGGACCCTGGGATCATGACCTGAGCCAAAGGCAGACGCTTGATGACTGAGCCACCCAGGCACCCCTCAACTACATTTCTGAGGCTTTTTCCACATCTCGTAAATATTACCCAGGCTCTGGTCTCTATTTTAACCCCCCTATCTGTTCCTGATTACTTTTATCAACATTACAGTATATTAGAAAGGAATTGGGAATTCTCTTCAGCTTTCACTCACATCTTTTTCCACTCCCTATTTCTTCTCACATACTTTTCAACTTCACTAAAACATGTTGCTTTTTATTTTCATATGATTCTTTAAAGACATAATTAATTGTTCAAACTTTCAATTCTTTTAGGAATATAGCTGGACAATCAGCTATAACTTCCAAGATTTATGTAATATTATACTCCTTAGGGCATTTCAATGTGAAATGGAAATGTCAGTATGTACAGACTATAAGACTTGTCATTTAAATATTTTGTATTACTTAAAATATATTATGCCTATAAGGTAGAGAGAAGATACTAATTCAAGAAATATTTATTGAGCATCTACTGTGCAAGGCTATGGACATACATATTTGATTAAGATAGGTGTGGCACTTGCTGTCTTCATGTTTAGAGTATTGAAAATATTTTTGAACCATTCACATGTACTGAAGTGAGAGGATCAGAGAGAATAGTGCATTATTTATTCGAGGTTATTCTACTAGTGTGGAGCTTACACAGTTTCACTCACTCCAAAGTTAGTTTTCAAATAACTCTTATATGACACCCTATTTTACTTAATTATCTCCATCTGCATAGATAGATAAATCAGAACGGTCTGAACCTAAGTACTATTTTTCTTAGAGTATGTTCAAAAAATCACCTACAGTTGATTACTAACATGGAGAAAGCAAAGGCTTTGGAGGAAAAAAACTTCAGTTTGAATATGGTTCCCATTTACTTAGGAGAATAAATGTTGAAGGAATATTAGTAAATCTGTTGTATATAAAAATATTTATGAAGGCTTCAGTCATTTTGTAATCTCCTCATCTGCTTTAATGGAACTGTGGTAGAGAAATGGACCCACAAAGATGTCTGTATTCTAGTCCCCCGAATCTGTAAATATGTTACATTTAATGGCAAAAAAGGACTTTACAGATGTGATTAATTTAATGATTCAGAGATGGGGAATATTATTTTGGATTATCTAGGGTGGCCCAATGTAATCCCTAGGGTCTTTATAAGAGGGAGGCAAAAGGTAAAAGTCAGAATAAGGAGACGGGTTAATGGAAGCGAATGACATTGTTGGAAGACTCATAAGCCAAGGAATGTAGGCCCAGTTGTGGACTTCTGACCACTACAATTGTAATACAATAAATGTGTGTTTTAAGCCACTAAGTTTGTGGTAATTTGTTACAGTAGCAATAGGAAACTAATGCAGAAGCTACTGTTAAAACATACTAAATGAAACTTTAAGGAGAGCCAAGAAAACAAAGAAGCTATGAAAAGCTTAAAGGAACTATTCCCAAGCAAAAATAATCTGAGTTTGCTATCTCTTGGTCAAAATTTTCTTCAAGCCATCCTCTTACTTTCATTCCACTGGGTTGGGTACAATGGGATTTCACAAATTAAAAGCTTATATTTAAAGTTCACATTTATTGATATTTACCCTATTTTATGTACAGTTCTAAGGATAGTAATAGACTATATCATTTATTACTCCCAAAGAGATAAGGCAGAAAGAGGTAGTCACTCTTATTATTCGGTATTTGATATAGAGAAATTCAGGCATGGAAAGAAACCTGCCAAATATCAAGCAATTATTAAGAGGTACTGCATAGGTTCAAGCCAATAGATAACTAGACTAGAGAGGCATCCTTCTCACACATAACCATTCAAAACTATAAACATCAATTATAACTTGGTGAGAATTATGGTGTCTGGTCACTTTCCAGATAATACCTAGTCAAAAGAAATGAACACGTTTGATGCACAGAGGGTAATGTAAGTTGGCATGAAGTTGTTTATAAATTATACGGCTAAGAATGCTGAGTATTTATGAAAAACAGACATTAAGAAGCAGTTAAAAGGGAGGAATAAAGTGAAGGTAGGTATATTTAAAAAAAAAAAAACCTTTTATTTTCCTTTTGACATTCCCCAAGATTGGCCAGGCCTCACAAATACAACAGGAAACTCATCCTTTCTTAAATTAAACCCAAATGTTCTAGGGTCTCATATCCCAAGCCTTTGTCACCATTACTGTATATTAACCACACATTTTATTTTTAGAAATTGTGATCTAGTCTAAGACCAAGCAACTATTTATAACATTATTTTAGGAGAAAAATGTACTCCAAGTTCCAAATAGCCACTGACAAATAACTTTTAAATGACAAGTAGTTTAGGGCTTTAGAGATTGCATGTAGGATAATTTGGCAAGTTAAGCAAAACATAAACAAAAAGTTAATCAGCTGAAAATACTCATAACTTGGTGGCCTTCAGTTATTTGGACAGAAAAAAAATTTTGTCTTCCTCAGATGAAGCTTAATCACTTTGTCTCAAGGCAGTTTAAGATGGCAATATGGGAAGATCCTGAACTCACCTCCTCCCACAGACATACCAAATCTGTAGCTATACAGAAACAACTCCTTCTGAAAAAGACCTTAAAACTAGATAAACGGTTCCTTTACAACAAATGGCAAAGGGCCAAATTGAGATGAGTAGGAGAGGCAGAGGTACAGTCCCACCAAAAACCCGATGCCCAGAACAGCAACTACAAATGGGAGGATCTCCCAAGTCCAGAGTTTCCCCCTACGGAGTGAGGAGTTTGTGCCCCACATCCGGCACCCCAACCCTTGGAACCTGAAATAGAGAGATGAGCCCCCAAAACATCTGTTTTTGAAAATCAACAGGGTAAACAATTAGGAAACCCAAGGACTACAGAGAAATGAGATACTTTTAAAGGACCTGCAAGCAGACTAATGATTCCAGGTAATAGCGCAAAAGCAGCAGTTTGAAAAGTGCCTAGACTATATGCAATGGATATTTATTTGCTAACATTAAAACATCTGCCGGAGAGGCAGGGGTTTGTTGGGACACTCTCCGGGGATGAAGGTGCTGGCCGGTACCATATTTGTGTTCCCCTACCTTGATAACACTACTGGGAGTGCCCCAACCAGGTGCTCTTCCACTGCCCCATTAAAGACAGCAAGCATGTCCTGGACCTGTTGATTTCCCGCAGCTCTGGGAAAGTCGGCAGAAACATGCAGTACACACAGGGGATGCTCCTTGACTGCCTGACTCTGGTGGTCAGGGGGCCTTGTGTTCCTGGCTCTCCTGGGACTTTAACAATCAGAGAAATCGTTCTTGGCAGGCTACCATCCCTAGGGCAATATATAGCAGGCTGAAACATCAAGTTTTTCTGTGCAAAAGGCCTATTTACTTGTCTTGGAGCTTCCATCTGAGGGGCAGACTTCAGATTTGCAATACATCTAGACGCTACAGATGTGCTCTCAGGGAACATAGGCTGAGGGACTCTATCTTTGCACTCTCCCCGGGCTCACTACAGCACACTGGTACCTATTAAAAAGGAACTTATATATTGATCTGGAGCCATAATTTTTGCAACTGCCACCCAAGAGCCACCCCCAGATCACATGGTTCAGAGGCCAGCAGGGTTTACAATTGTGGTCCCATAGGATTGGACATATTTGCATACTTTAAAAGCTACTGCATAATGATCTGGCTTCCAATCAGCCTGAAATTAGGTGCTGAATGAGATCCCTCCCTTTGGAACACTGACAGGTCTTCACACACCCCTCAATGGATTCAATAGCAGACTAAATAAGGCAGAAGAAAGGATCAGTAATCTAGAAGACAGGGCAGTGGAGTTCACTCAAGGAGAGCAACAAAAAGAAAAAAGAAAATTAAAAAGTTAAGAGAATTTAAGGGACCAACAGATGACATCAAGCAGAATAATATTTGCATTTATAGGAGTCCCAGAAGGAGAAGAGGGAAAGCGGTAGAAAAATTATTTGAAGGAAGAGCAGCTGAAAACTTGACTAATCTGGGGAGGAAAACAGATATCCAGATTCAAAAAGCCCAGAAAATTCCAAAAAAGATGAACCCCAAAAAATCCACACCAAGACACATTATGATTAAAGTGTCCAAAAGCAAAGGCAACAAAAGTAAAAATAAACAAGTGAGACTACCAAACTAAAAAGCTTCTACACTGAAAGAAAGCCATCAACAAAATGAACAGAAAACCTAACGAACAGGAGAAAATATATGCAAATAAAAATCTGATAAGGAGCTAATATCCCAAATATATAAAAACTCACACAACTCAATGTCAAA
Source organism: Eumetopias jubatus (assembly GCF_037043125.1). Classification (NCBI taxonomy): domain Eukaryota; kingdom Metazoa; phylum Chordata; class Mammalia; order Carnivora; family Otariidae; genus Eumetopias; species Eumetopias jubatus. Next base: position 80,723,431 of record NW_028274811.1, on the reverse strand, counting down.
AAAAGCAAATGATCTCAGTTAAAAAATGGGTAGAGGATCTGAATAGACATTTTTCCAAAGAAGACATATAGATGGCTAATAGGCACATAAAAAGATGTTCAAATCACACATCATCAGGGAAATGCAAATCAAAACTACAATGAAATATTACTTCACACATAGGCTGTAGAGTATCAAAAAGATAAGAAAAAACAAGTGTTGGCAAGACTGTTAGGAAAAGGAACCTTAATGTGTTATTAAATGGGAATATAAATTGGTTCAACACTATGGAAAAGAGTGTGGAGATTCCTCAGAAAATTAAAAATAGAACTATCATATCAATTGTTATGATCCAACAATTCTACTTCCAAGTATTTATCAGAAGGAAATGGAAACAAATCTGAAAAGATATATGCACCCCTATGTTAACTGCATCAGTGTTTACAATGGTCAATATATGGAAACAATGTAAGTGTCCATCAAAGGATGAATGGATAAAGATGTGATACACACACACACACACACACACACACACACACACACACACTGAAATACTTCTGAGCCCTAGAAAAGAATGAAATCTTGCCATGTGCAACATGGACAGACCTTGAGGGTATTATGCTAAATGAAATAAATCAGACAGAGGAAAAATATTGCATCATCTCTTATATGTAGAATCTAAAACAAAACAAAACAAAACAAAATAATGAATAAAACAAAACAAAACTCACAGATACACAAAGCAAAATGGTGGTTGCCAGAGGGGAAGTGGGGTTAGGGTACAAAATGCATGAAGGTGGTCAAAGATACAAAATAAATAAGTCACAGGGATGTAATGTATAGCCTGATGACTATAATCAATAATACTGTAGTGCATATTTGAAAGTCGCCAAGAGAGTAAAACTTAAAAGTTCTCATCAAAAGAAAAACGTAAATATTTTTTTTTAATTTTAGATCACTTTTTTCCTACCTTCATTCTCAAAATTTAGCATACCACTTTTGAATACACAACTATTGAAACTTTCATACAATATGACTCCTTTCTAGACATTTCACGATGAATCACCTGACAGAAATTTTTAATTGAACTGTTTAAACTTAAGATTTCTCTGTAGAACAACAAACATATTTATTAGATTTGCTACAGTAAACATTAATAAAATCCACTTTCTCTTTTAAATTGCACTCGTTCTACCTCTAAGTTTTCTAGGCAGGTACTCTTAAGTTTTCTTTAAATATCTTTTCTAAACCAATGATTATGATTTTCTTGCAAGTGTCTACATGAGACAGCAATCTTCTGTTTTTCAAGTGAGAAACTTTAATTGATAAAAATAAAGCAATCATTTCCCCTTAGAATTCAACCCATGTCTTCAAAAAGGAAAATTTTAAATTTGAACAAATTCCAAGACAACAAAGGCAACAAAGTTGCCTGTCACATTTTAAAAGAACATGATTAGTATGCTCCTATCATATTTCAGAGTACGTACAGTAATGTACAATCTGGTTTCTAACAATGTCTTAGGGCCCATGCTTTCCTAATTAATATTGATTTTTCTAGGTTATTTGTGTGTGATATCCAATTAGAGGTTATTATGAGACTACTTTCATCTTTCTTTTTATTTCATAATGCTGATGGAGTCCTGTTGTAAGGATTGCTAAGCCAGTTATATTGTCAGGAATAATGATAGTGAACAGTGATCTGGGTCTTGTTTGTCCATGGCCCCCTCTGTGGAAAAAACAGTTGGACTGAAAACATAATGAAAATCTGCTATTGCATCCATAAAGCGAGAGAAAAAGTTACTTTCCATGTCAATACGTTCTCAAGAGAACCAGATGACATTAGCAAAAATGGCAGAGTAAGAATCACCAAAACTTCTCTTCTATATATACACAATTATAAATATATAAAATATTGTCAGAATCAACATCTTCAGGGCTCTGGAAATTAGGCAAAGACTTGCAGCAATTCTTCGGAGTGTTTATTCAAGAAAAACAGCTGAATCTCAGTAAAACCAATAAGCTTTGTGGCATTTTAATTTGTCCGGATCACAATCCTAACTCCCCATCTTGATGGTAGCCTTGAAAACCACCAGACTGCAGTCACAGTGAAAACTAGCAGTAAGGCAGCCAAGCCAACAGAGGGGGCAGAACAGTGTTAGAACACTTCCAAAGCTCCATTTCCAGGCAAATGTTAAGTATTTGATTTGTGTGGTAATTCTTAGATGATCTCACTTGCAAAACTGCCTTTATTTGATCTCACTCTGAACTAACCCAGTGTGAAAAGCCTTCCAATAGAGTATATGTTGAAAAAGTTACAGGTAATTATTTAACTTTGCAACCCCCTGGAGTAGTGGACAACAATTAGGGCAAGCCAAAGACAAACCAAAACCTTTATAAAGAAAATCTATAGAATTAGATGCCCATAAGGTCTTTGAAAAATTCCAACATATCGCTAGGAATCTAAAAGGCTATGTGCCTTCACAGGGTTGTGCACTTGCAAAGGACTCTGCATATACTCAGGAAAGACTTGAGAAGGCCCTAAGATCTCACCTCTGGCTGACCTGAGGCTTTGTTCAAGCAGTAAGTGAAGGCTAAGGGGGAATATTTCAACTGTCTAAGTGGGTATTGAAGATATACCTCAAGATACACACAGAATCACTCTCAGAAAAGACAAAGACAAAATCTCTATCCAAACATTAGCTTATAATTAAGCTAAGTGAGCAGAGATTCCAATGGTCACAGAGGATGAAGGATGTAGACTTTACAGAATTAGTTCAGAAAAGTCACCATAAAAACCAAATGCCCCAAGTAACCCCAAATGTCCATTAACTAATGAATGAATAAAACAAAATGTACATGATGATTAATTTTACATGTCAACTTGAGTAGGCCAGGGGATGCTCAAATAACTGGTTAAACAATATTTCTGGGTATGTAAGATATCAGTATTTTAATTGGTGAGATGAATACAGCAGACAGCCCTCTTCAAAGTGGGTGAGCATTGCCTAATCCATCAAGGGCCTGAATAGAACAAAAAGAGGAAGGTTGAATTCTCACTCTGCCTGACTAGTTCTTGCTCTAACTATTGATGGAGCTGGTAGAACAATCTTATCTTTTCCTCAGCACTCCTGATTCTCAGGCCTTCAGACTGGGACTGGCATGTATACCATCAGCTTTCCAGCTCTCAAGCCTGTAAACTATACCACTGATTTCTGGGTCTCCAGCTTGCAGGTGGCCGACTGTAGGACTTTTCAGTCCCCATGATCACATGAAGTAACATATAATAAATCATATACACACATACACATGCCCTAATAAGAATATCTATTGGTTTCTGTGGTTCTGGTTCTCTGGAGAATCCTGACTAATATAATGTGGTAAATCCATAAAATGGAATATTATTCACCCAAAAGGAATGAATGATACATGTTCTAGCATGAGTAATACCCTGAAAATATAATAAAATCAAACATAGAAGGCCACATTTTCAATATGATTAAATGTGATTCAAAGTCCATATGATTCAATTAATGAAATGTCCAGAATGGAAAAATTCATAGAGACAAAAGTAGATTAGTTGTTGCCAGGGCTGGCAAGAGTTAGAAATGGGGAGTCACTAAGAATAGCTATTTTGTTGGGGCGCCTGGGGTGGCTCAATTGGTTAAGTGACTGCCTTTGGCTCAGGTCATGATCCCAGCGCCCTGGGATCGAGCCCCGCCCGCATTGGGCTCCTTGCTCCTTGGGAAGCCTGCTTCTCCCTCTCCCTCTGCCTGCCACTCCCCCTAGCTTGGGCTCTCTCTCTCTCTCTCTCTGTGTGTCAGATAAATAAATAAAATCTTAAAAAAAAGAATAGCTATGTTGTTAAAAAATAAAGTTAAAAATAGGACTACCATACAATCCAGCAATTGCATTACTAGGTATTTACACAAAGAATACAAAATATTAACTCAAAGGTATAACTGTACTGTTTACAGCAGCATTATCTACAATAGCCAAACTATGGAAACAGCACAAATGTCCATCGACTGATGAATGGATAAAGAAGACGTGATACACACACACACACACACACACACACACACACACACACACACAATGGAATATTAGTCATAAAAAAGAATGGAATCTTGCAATTTGCAAGGACGTGGATAGAACTAGATTGTATTATGCTAAGGGAAATAAATGAGTCAGAGAAATAAAAACACCATATGATTACATTCAATGTGAAATTTAAGAAACAAAACAGAGGAGCATAGGAGAAGGGAGAGAAAAATAAAGTAAGATGAAATCAGAGGAGACAAACCCTAAGACTCTTAACTATAGGAAACAAACAGGGTTGATGGAGGGGCATTTCAATGTCAAAAATGTCATTAAAACAGTGGGGGGATGGGGTAACCTAGTGAATGGAAGAAGATATTTGCAATATTTGCAAATGATATATCTAATGAGGGGTTAATATCCAAAATACATAAAGAACTTTTACAACTCAACACACACACACACACACACACACACACACACACACACACACACACAAGTGATTAAAAAACAGGCAGAAGGGGCACCTGGGTGGTTCAGTCACTTAAGAGTCTGCCTTCAGCTCAGGTCACGATCTCAGGATTCTGGGATCGAGCCCCGAGCCCCACATCAGGCCACTTGCTCAGCGGGGAGCCTGCTTCTCCCTCTCCCTCCGCCTGCCACTCCCCCTACTTGTATGCTCTTTCTGTCAAATAAATAAATAAATAAATCTTAAAAAAATAATTAAAAATGGGCAGAAGACCTGAGCAGATATTTTTTCCAAATAAGACATACACATGGCCAATAGACACATGAAAAGATGCTCGACATCACTAATCATCAGGAAAATGCAAATCAAAACCACAAGAGGATATCACCTCATGCCAGTCAGAAAGGCTAGAATAACCTGAATGCAGGGTAATATAAATTGGATAGCCACTGTGGAAAACAGTATGAAGGCTATTCAAAAAATTAAAAATAGAAATACGATATGATACATTAATTCCACTACTGGGCATTTACCCAAAAAATAAAAACACTAAATAAAAATATAGAGGCACCCCTATGTTTAACTGCATTATTTACAATAGCCAAGATATGGAAGCAACCCACGTATCCATTGACAGGTGAATAGACAAAGATGTGGTATACACACACACACACACACACACACACACACACACACACACACACACTAGCATATTACTCAGCCATAAAAAAGAATGAAATCTTGTCATTTGCAACAACATAGATTGACATGGAGGGTTTTATGCTAAGTGAAATAAGTCAAAGAAAGACAAACACCATACAATTTCACTTACAAGTAGAATCTAAAGAGAGAGAGAAAGAGAGGTCATTTGCTACATTTACAGTAAATATCATTATGGACTTGGCTCCCAACTGATTCAAAAAAATCCTTAAAGTATCTATAGATTTTAATGTGAAGGCATGCCACAAACATGTTGTTTTTAATCAATGTAGTGGGCCTCAGTGTCTCACAAGTTTTTCCTATATAAATTATCAAAACAGTTCCTTAAGAAAACTCTGAACTTAAGAAAAGTAAAGATAATTATTATTAAGTGTCACAGGGTCTTAATACGTCTACTAAGTATAAACAAAGCAGTCCCTAGAAATGCTTTACCGGTGGTCTTTACCCCTATTTACATACTGGTAGGAAATCATGCAAATTTCTGTTTCTGCTCCTTGAGCAGGAGGCAAATGGCTACTTGTAAGCTGCTGACTGAAGATACACACACAATGAGACTGACAGCATCCAAGCTGATCTCAATATATCAATTACTACACATTAATGTATAGTTTAAGAGGATTTCTTCATCTTCAAACCCAGAGGGGAAAGAACATAGTTGACACAGACTTTCATTTCTTCCTGTCCAGAATGACTTGTGGTGTATCATTCTTAAAGCAGTTTCGAAGAGAAGATGGACATCCTGACAGTCTCCTTATCTCTATTTGAGAAGACACAACTGTCTGGGGTTTTCTGAACTCATATGTCATTGAGGCTGCAAAACTGCTGAGAAACAGTTTTTGAAAATTTCAAGTAATTGTGAAAAATACAGAAATAACATTCTCTGATCAATTAGTTCTTGTAGAAAAGTGATTCTCCAAAGTTTAACAAATAATTCTTGGATGTTTCCATAGTTGGAACCCAACTAGAATGGATTACTGTTTCCTTGAACTTAAATTTTCTATATACCTCTGGAAATCAAATTTTCACAAACCAAACAAAAAGGGCATTTTCGTTTTATTTTTGTCTTCAGAAGATCTCTTTAATATGTGTTATATTTCTTATTAAATTTTAATTTCCTTGAAAGTAGGTAACATGTTATTTTTAATTTTCCATGTGCACATATATGAAGATAGGCTTTCAATAACTATTTGTTAGAAGAACAAATGAGTAAATGGGAGTACATTCATCAATCATATTGAAAGATAAACTAAGACCTTGAGGATCCAATAAGGCTCCATATTTTTATTAATACATTTATATTTATATTTTTCAAGTCTGTCATGCAGAAATTAATGACAGCTGTAAATTAGTTGTCCTGTAAACATGTCATTAAAATGTTTTATAAAATATACATTTTAAGTTTATAGATAAGTGATTTCTACTGTAGAATTTGAATTTATATAGATTACTTGAAGAATTTAAAATGCTGATCCAAAGGTGCATGCAATTATGCAGCAGCACACCTTTACCAACTTCAGAGAATTCCTGGAGACAGGAGTTCCCATGTCAGGGTTAGGCAGGACATCTCTTCTTCCACAGTAACAGAATTGTAATGGAGTACATTGCTGCCCAGCAAGAGATATTTCCCAGCCTCCTCTGAAAGAGCCTCTTTCTAACAAAAAGCCTCCTCTGAAAATAGATTCTAAGGAGACTGACTGTTAATCTTGGAGTCATCTCCAATGTAAAAGCCCCCTTCTTTATTAGTGTTCTCCTTTCCTCTTTCTGTGCATTAAAATAATGATGTGTTGGCAATCAAGCTCTGATTATACAAATAAGGATAGCAACCATGTAGATTGCCAAGCAAGGAAACAGAAAGGTCCAGGCCCAGAAATGAGAATGCAAAGCACAGCCACCCTGCAATCTGGACACTCATCTTGGGACTGCCATATGAAACTTATTATCTTTTCTATAAGCACCTGTACTTTGGGATATCTTTGCTATAGCAACTTAGCCCTTGTAATAAATAATAAATTTCCAAAATAGATATGAGAAACCAAATTTCTGGGGCTCCCTTAAAGCTGAAGTTCAAGCAAGGAGCCTAACTCTGAAAACTGGACCCACTTAAACAAGACATTGATTCAGAAACTAATGATGCAAAGAGCAGACTCTGTATAGTATCTGTTCTGATAAGAGCAATGCATATGTATTAAATATTTTATAGACTGATTAAATGTGTGCATAGATAGCTATTTATTAGATTTTGGAATTAAATACATTCCAAAGAAATTAAAAAGTGAAACACAAATGCCAAGTCCTATTCTGAAAGCTACTGAAATATAAAATTACTAAGTGAAAATCTGCGCACATTAAAATCAAACTACCAGAGACAGTAACAGCCATTTTCTTTGTTATATTTTGATCTAAAGACTCTTTTGGCCCCTAAAAAACTCATTTGATAACCAGAATAATTGTTCCTTTACTTGTTCTTTAGCATTTACAAAATAAAATTGCTTTCATCAAGATATGTCTCAGCATTGGTTTAGGCATGAAGAAATTGTGGAATGCAAATGTAAGGCACAGCAACAGCATTACCTTCTATAGAACTGGATGGAGCTTAATTCCCATCCCTGTGGAAATGTAAGATCTCCCCATTTATGTAAATCTTATTTTTCTCATCTCTTGAGTGGCTAGGGTTGGTCTACACTGCAGTTTTCTGTTTCTAACTGTATTTTATTGCCTTATAAATAAAATAAGAGTGAGGAAGACTTTGAATAAGACAAAAAATATTTACTAATCACAGAATGAGAGCATTTAAGGAATACATCATAATTCTAAGTTTGAAGAAGTATCAAAAGTGTACTTTCAATGGGGTGCCTGGATGGCTCACTCAGTTAAGCACCCGAGTCTTGGTTTTAGCTCATGTCATAATCTCAGGGTCTTGGGTTAGAGCCTGTGTTGGGCTTGGTGCTCAGCACAGAATCTGAGATTCTCTCCCTTTCTCTCTCCCTCCCTCTCTGCTCCTCTCCGTGCATGCATGCACACCCTCTCTCTCTCTCTCTCTCTCAAATAAAATCTTTTTTAAAAAAGTGTACCTTCAACATTTATATATATTTTTAATGATATTTAGAATGTTGTAAATCAATCAGCCAACTGACAAATTTCACATAAACTTCAGGACTGAGACAACTGGTGTTTTTGTTTGTTTAACTTTACTTTCTGGGTGATAATCTGATTCATACCGATAATTAGATTCATTGTATCATAATAGACTAGAAAATAAAATACAACATCCTCAAGGTTGTGACAGATTGCAGGTATTTAATGAGTAATAATCAGATTTTGTTTTATTGGAGCATGCATTATGTTTTGTTAAAAAAAATAAGTAAAACAAGACCAAATTTAGAAAATGACAGAAGGAACATTTCTATATTTAAATTTATAAAATACTGAAGTATCTGATACTAAAAATCTGTCCATTGTTACCAGGATCCAAGTTACATCCAAGCTTAAGGGATTGTGCTCAGGGAAAGCCTGTGTTCAGGAATTCCTAATCACACAGGCTGAATTTCAGGTTTCAACTTTGAAAGCCCAAAAACTGATTAACATGTAAAGATATTTTATGAGACTTCTAATAGAACTGATGTATTTTAGAAAGCAAGGGAAGTATTTTGTTTTAACAATCACTCCTCTCGTATAGGAGGCAAATTTGCAACTTCCACAGGGAAGGCAGTTCTTCCGAATTCAATCTTTGCCACCTAATATTATTTTTCATCTTTATAGTCTAATATATGAAATCTATGTTTCACTTTCAAAATAACAGGGGAAAAATCATAATACCACATCGAATTTTTGGAAGTCCCTATGCTTCTGACTTGTTTTATGTAAAATAAATTTATATTTAGAATTTAAAATAGCCGAAGCCTATTAATGTTGGTTAATTAAATCTTCTTGTTATTTGACCAACATTCAAGAATACAGAATAAAATAATTTTGGTATGACCTAATTTTTATTTTTCTGATGAGTCCATATGTATATTACATATATATATATTCTGAAATATTCGACAGTCACTGTAAAAGTATGATACTTAGTGGATTTTCTTCAAACATGTCTTAAAAACAATATAATTCACCCAAGGTGCAACATTACAATCAGATTCTATAGTGGATGTTACCTGTAATTTGACTCCTCTTAAGGCTTCAGTGACAGGAAAATAATAAAAATTGCTTAAATGCTATAGAATTATTGCATTCTCTTATAAAAATGGTAAAAAGCAATATACAAGTATTTTGGATTTTTTTTCCTTCCATTTAGTACCCATTAGAGAAAAAAAAATGCTCACATCTGGACTTGTGCTTCTTTTGAGGCTGTTTTGTATCTCTACTCTGCTCCTTCCTATTCTCATGATGGACAAGAAAAAAATCTAAGAGGGCCAAATAATCTGGAGAAATATTTTAAAATTTATTTTTTGCTGTGTGTACATATGCGTGACTTCCTTTTTTGCTAAATCAGAAAATAAATAAATAAAAAATAAAAGAGAAAAGGGAAATATTTTCTAGATCAATGGTATGTGCAAGTGCATTAAGTGGTGAAAACAACTATATCACATAACATTTATATTGCATTCTTAACCCCTGCCTGTATTGTTCTAAATGGCTTACATGTATCAACTCATTTCAACTTCACAATGACAATATGAGTGAAATATTTTTGAAATATTATTTTTTCCTTTTTATATCTGCACACTTCTCTTGTGTGCTATAAAAGCAATTTTCCTCTAGTTATTCTAAGACTTTCTCCCAATGACCTTGGTTTTTGCACATGAAGTGTAAAAACTGTGGAATCACCAGGCAGTTGAGTTTTTTGATTGTCTTGCTGTCTGTCTCTCTCATTTTTTCTCCTTTGTTTGGTATAAGAGGCAATGCATTTAGGAATGAGTAAACCCTGAGTATGCCGTAGATTATTGGTCCTTTCATGGCAAGGAAATCTCCAGAAACAAATACTGGTATTCTTCTTCATAAAAACAATAACACTTAATAATAAATAACTATTAAAAAATAAAAGAGATGTATATGTTTATATTACAAACTAGTGAAAATATTGCATTGGTCATTTTCGTTACTTATAAATGAAGAGTCAATTGAATGAAGGTCCAATCCTCCACACAATGAAAGCAGTTAAAACACAGTGTGTCTTAAAGACACCATTGGAGATCTCATTTACAAAATTAGCTATAAGTAGAATACCACAGGCTCCAGAGATTCAGCATTAAAGAGCCATTTATTTATGCTAGGCATTGTTAAGATATAAGCAGTGTTCAATGAATGACAATACTAATGATACAGTAACTATATGGTACTATTTTCACTCTTGAACAGAGACCGTCAACTCATTTAACCTAAAATAATATGTAACATGAAAAGGTCAAGAACAATGGCAGAGTTAGAAGAATGGGATAGGGAAAGTGGTGAGGAATTTTCTGCACTCAAAACTCACATAACAGAGATTTGTCTATTTTCTTCAGTTATAGAACAGGCATAGTTTTCTGAATGTTTAGACTGTAAAACTACAACTTTGTTCCAATCTTCGCTTATTAGTCTTCACGTCTTCTAGCTCTTAGTCTGTAAGTAACATTCCAACTTCCTGATCTCTGGTCAAACTCCAACCTCTTGTCTCCACTTTCACTTGCAATCTCTGTTCACCTGATCAAAATCACTCCAAACTGGATCTTAATATTAGGGAATGACCTTAAACGTATTAATTTGTGGTGAACAACCTTCAGAAGATGAACGCTGAATTATGAAATGTCTTTATACCTTCAAGTTACTTTGAAATTTTTCAGCTATAGAAAGAGGAAAAGAATAAGAGAGAAAGAGAGACAAAGACAGAGACAATTTATAGAATATGTTAACTATTGAAACTGCATCAGTATAAGGGCATTTGCTATACAAAATTTTTACTTTTTCTATACACTTGATTTTTACCAATAAAACATTGAAAAGTAAAAAACCAAAGAAAAAAAAACACACCCAAAAAACATTTCATGTGTGTTCACATATATATCCTCACCATTTTTCTACCTTTTTTTTTTTTCATCTATCCCTGTGATCTCAGAGTGAAAGACAGACTCCTTCTTCTCTTTAAAACTCACTTTTCTACTATGGTGCTTTATTAGATTTTCTATTAATTTTGAGAAATATTATTTCTAAATATCTTCTCACTAGCATCTTACGTGGTTATGTCTCAGCTTCTATTTCTTCCTCATTTTTTATAATTCAGATAAGAAGTGTTTTTTTAATATTATAAAATACCTTATATCAAAACACACACACAAACACAATCCTCTGCTATCATTACTTCTGAATGCAATCCTATTAATCAACCCCCCTTTCCCAGTTAAAATTCTTAAATAACATTAATTAAATATTGCTCCTGATTTTTCCTTTTTCTCTTCAAACTTCCATCAATCACTCCACTGGAATTCCTCTAAGATCAACAAAAACCTTGTCACAAAGTTCACTGATGTGTTTCAGTCCCCATCTTTCTCTGGCCACCCAACAGTTATCACCCTCCTTGACCTCTACGCTACAGCTGTAACTGTTTATGACTTCCTCCTTCTGAATGCTGTCTCCTTTGTCTGCAAAGTCAGTATTCTTGTGTATCTTCTTTTCTCATTCCTCCTAGACTCTTTCAGTTTCTTTTTCTTTTCTCAGTATTTCCTTTAAATGTGTTCCTCTCCTTAAACTTGGATTTAGGACTTTCAGGGTTGTTTGCTTATACATTGCCTTTATAAAAATGTCCATTTCTTTATTGTAAAGATTTAGAAAAAGTTAAGGTGTGGCTTCTAATATGAAACCTAGCTCTTTATTTCTTCCACTGACTACTTCAACACTTGTTTCTTGAAGTACCTCTATCTTCACAAGTCCACAAGGGTCCTTCTGTAAATACTTTTGTGTCGATAGTCTCATATAAGGCAACACCCGACTCAACACCATTCTTTTACTCTTGTCTCCTTGCTGTTCTGTTGTACCCTTTCTGGTTTTACTGTGATTTTTTTGTAAGCACCAATTTTCTATTTAGATCTTTCATAAATATGTAAGAAAACTTCTGGATTTTCTCTTAAAGCCTCGTTAAAATACTGTGTTTTTTTAATCTGTTGTACGTTGATAACTCATGAAAAACCTACAATAATCTAACAACTCCATTTGCTTAAGAAATCAAGGAAAGCACAAAAATTTCAAATTCAAGAAAAAAACTATCGACTTTTTTTTCAAATTCAATTGGCCATTTTTTTTAATTTCAAGATTTCTTATCCCATTTACCCTTGAGAAGTAAATCAAACACTCTTGACCAAAGCTGAAAATTTCATCCTAAAACAGGAAAGGGAGAAAATAATTTATTTCAATTCTTTGTGTGAAACTAATAGTTTTGTGTCATGAGAAGGCTGCCATTTTTTTCCAGTAAGGAAAGATGCCCCATACTATGAAGGGTTGCCATTTAAAGAACAACCAGGAAGCAATTCAATGAAGAGGAATTGTTAAGGATAGGTTTCTTGCTGCATTCCAATCATGTTCTTTTCAAAACCTAGCTTTATGGATTTTAAAGAAATCCTGAGGGGGCACTCTTTTCCTTTTGTCCCACTGAAATATGATCATTAAACTCCTCTAAAAATGGTTTCTGATACGATTCTGCTTTCCAGCTGAGGCAACATTTTCTATAAGTAATAACAAAACAGCTGAAGTGAGTAAAAGCAAACTGGGCAGATAGGGATATCAATCCTGATGGGACCAAAGGGAGCCCTGTGTTAACTTCTGAAGTACCTGAACTTTTCTGAACCAGTTGGTTTTGACTGAAATTGAAAATGCTCTTTTACTTTCGAATCCCTGCCAGAGGGGGCTGCTATGGTAGACTTCTCTAGCTATTTTTCTTCTTTTTCAGAGGAATTCAAGACGGGAGATGTCAATGTGTGTGCTTAAGCATAAAAGTGATCATTTTTTAACCACTGGTGGGAAAGTAGTTTGCCAGTGGGGAGCTAAGTGTTGAAATCTGGCGTTAATCCAGCAGAGTTGGGCCAATAGATCACAGATAACTATACAGTGTATGACGGTGAGTTCTCTTGCTTAAAATGAAAAAAAAAAAATGGGGAGTATTGAGAAGTGAGACAGAAGATTTTTCAAAAGGTGCACTACACTGCTCTATTGACTTAAGTCAGCTACCAGGAAATTTAAAAACAATTTAGAGAATAGAGTGCAACTACCTCTATGAAGATCACTCTTCATAACATAGGTGGATAGGGAATACTCCAGTATGAAATATTGTCTCGCATGTATGTTTACCTTAAGGCTCCAGCAGATACTAGATAGCATTCTAAAAGTTTAGTGAATTTAAGCTGAACAGGTCGTTTATGTCACCCAGAAGCAACAATGATACCCCCAAAGTGGAAGTGGAAGTAAATAGCCAAGTATCGGTCTCTTGAGGAAAAGTTAACAAAAACAGAAATCTAATCCTTCCACCAAGATTATGGTGAGCTGGGTTTCTGTATGTGTGGCTAAAAGCTCAACTGTCATGCTTTTCATGTCAGGTCACAAATGCTAGCTTCTTGTTATTTAAAAATAATCATCAAAAAATGTAAGTTGAAGAATCATTTTCAAATAAGAAATGAGAAAGGGATACTGAAATGAGTCTTTCTTTTTCAAAAACATAACTGAATTGCCATGACTGGAGGCAGAATTTAAAAACTTAATCATTTGAATTTAGAATAAACATCCTCCCAAAATATATTTAAAGTTAATATTTAATTAAAATAATAAGAAACCAAAAAGTAACAACAAAGCTATTATTATACATAAAAGATATATTTTCTGTAAATCTCTTCAAATCAAAGAGTCAAAATTATAATTTCTGAAGTCTTATAAGAAAGGGGCCATATGTTTTCTCCTTCTCTATTTTTCTTAAAATGAATTCAGAGTGTATTTATCTATAAACATTGCTTCTCTTTTTACCTTATTTGTCTTGAACCATGCCTTTCTTGCCAAATTTATTCACTCAGCATTTGTTCAGTGACTATTGTTCATGATAGTGAGCTTCTCCTGATGTTAAAAAGTAATATCTGGATTATTGGTCATAGTTTGTTTTTCAGAAAATTTGACCATGAAACTACAGGAAATAAAGGTATTATTTGGAGCAGTTGTAAATGTTTTTGGGTCTCTTCCTTGAGTTGATAATTCCAAGTCCTGAACTTATACTTCTTTTGCTCCAGTTTTCCAGTACAGTTAGAAACAACCAACCACCTCTGGCACATTCCTTATTTATACCAATATTTCTATGGCAGTTACTCCATATGATCTCTCTAGAACTGTAATGAGATTTCTCTTATGGTGGCTTATGAAAGTGAGTCTTCCAAGAGCAAAGAAATGGATGTTGCCCATCCTCTTAGAGACATGGTCCCCAGCTGGCAGACCACCATTACTTCCATATACTATTAGCTAATGCAAATCATAGAACACCTCAGATTCAGAGAAAGGAACTACAGGAGGGCATACTGGGAGATACAGTTTACTGGGGACCACTTTTGGAGACTAGGTATCACAGACAGTTTGGAATTTCTGTTTGTAATGGTATCGTTAAAAAAATTATTATTCTCTGGGTCTGTAATTCATAACACTGTATTTTAATGATTAGTACTTGAGTTGCATCTGTGAATTGTAGGCTCATTTAATGTGCCAATCTTGATAGTTTTGCCTATTATGCATATTGTGCCATTTATTCTGGAAATGTGAATTCAGTTGAAATGAGAAGGATAACTGAATATGGTCTTTTTGGTCTGAGAAGCCTAGAGAATGATGCCTCAGGAAACTGTTCTTATACTGTCGGAAATAAACTACTTGCTACAAAGAATATAAAGTTTGCAAATGGGATAAGTTTATTAGCTACCATAGGGTCTAAAATTTATTTTCAATAATAATGAATGTCATAAGTCATTGCATTTAACTCCACATTTTATCAAAACATATGAATATAAGAAATGCTATGGAAAGACGTATTTTCTTAATGGAATTGCCTGTTGCTGCCTTAACTTCAATAGTCAAAAACATGAAAGAAATTTAAGATTACGTACTCAGTTTTTGTTGTTCTTAAATATCCTATATAACTATTAGTATCTTTAATCTTAATTCCAAAGATCTAAAAATCTGAGATTCCTAACTAAAGAGATTTAATTTTAGAATTTCTGTGGCCTTCCACTTCCATGTCATTGGACCATACCTATAATTTTTGCCTCATCAGAATTTACTTTTCTGAAATATAAAGTATGCATCTATGTCCAAATTTCCTTCTAAGGTTCCCAGCATATTCATATC
This sequence comes from Eumetopias jubatus, assembly GCF_037043125.1. Classification (NCBI taxonomy): domain Eukaryota; kingdom Metazoa; phylum Chordata; class Mammalia; order Carnivora; family Otariidae; genus Eumetopias; species Eumetopias jubatus. The sequence goes on along the minus strand of NW_028274811.1, from coordinate 80,707,887 downwards.
ATCAGGTTGGTCTTTCATGGAGCTAAAAATTAAATCCAGACATTTTAATTACCTTATTTCACCCTTAAAAAATGTACTAAATTAAGTAGGTAAAGTAAACTTCGGTCAAATAAAAATTCTACCTTTAGCAACATGACAGTTTTATCTGGTGTTCAAATATTTTAGGGCATTTCTCCCTTCCTTTTTCTTCCTTCATTCCTTTCTTTTGTAAGCTTACTCAGAGGTAACAGTCTTTAGGATCTTCAAAGGTACTACTTCTGTTATTCCATTCCACCTTCTTTGTTTTTTAAATATCTTTAATGTCCAATGTCAAAGTAAAATATATCAGGAATACTGCAGATACCGAGATTGTATTTGAAGGAAAAATTCTATATTAGTCAGAAAACATCAAGACATCAGTCATTTAATTGGAAACCTTACACCTGTAAATATAGACTAAGTTTTCCCTTCAGTCTTTTCCTTTTACAAAAATTTTTACATAATGAAGGAGAAAAACTGCCAAGCAAATCCATTCTGATTCACTTTTTTCATTTTTTATTTAAATTCCAGTTAGTTAACATACCATGTAATAGTAGTTTCAAGTGTACAATACAGTGACTCAACACTTCCATATTACACCCAATGCTCATCACAGTAAGTGCAATCCATAATCCCCATTACCTATTCAACCCATCTCTCCACACACCTCCCCTCTGGTAACCATCAGTTTATTCTCTACAGTTAAGAATCTATTGCTTGATTTGCCACTCTCTCTCTTCTTTTTTCCCTTTGCTCATTTCTTTTGTTTCTTAAATTCCATATATGAGTGAAATCATATGGTATTTGTTTTTCTCTGATGGACTTATTTCGCTTAGCATAATACACTCTAGCTCTATCCATGTCACTGCAAATGGCAAGATTTCGTTCTTTTTAATCACTAAGTAATATTCCATTGTATATACATACCACATTCTTTATCCATTCATCAGTGGACACTTGGGCTGTTTCCATAATTTGGCTTTTGTAGGTAATGCTGCTATAAACACTGGGGGGATGTATCCCCTTGAATTAGTATTTTTGTATTCTTTGGGTAAATACATAGTAGGGGAATTGTGGAATTGTAGGGTAGTTCTATTTTTAACTTTTTGAGGAACCACCATACTATATTCTAGAGTGGCTGCACCACTTTGCATTCCCACCACAGTGCAGGAGGGTTCCCCTTTTTCCACATCCTCGTCAACATCTGTTGTTTCTTGTATTGTTGATTTCAGCCATTCTCACAGATGTGAGGTGATATCTTATTGTGGTTTTGATTTGCATTTCCTTAATAATTAGTGATGTTAAGCATCTTTTCATGTGCCTGTTGCCCACCTGGATTGTCTTCTTTGTAAAAATATCTATTCATGTCTTCTGCCCATTTTTATTTGGATTATTTGATTTTGGGGCGTTAAGTTTTATAAGTTCCATTTATATTTTGGATTCTACCCTTTATCAGATATGTCATTTGCAAATACCTTTTTCCATTCTGTAGGTTGCCTTTTAGTTTTGTTGATTGTTTCCTTTGCCATGCAAAAGTTTTTTTTTATTTTTATGAAGTCCCAAAAGTTTATTTTTCCTTTTGTTTCCCTTGCCACAGGAGACATATCTAGAAAGAACTTGCTATAGCTAATGTCAAAGAAGTACTGCCTGTATTCTCTTCCAGGATTTTTACGGTTTCAGGTCTCACATTTAGGTCTTTAATCCATTTTGAATTTGTTTTTGTATATGGTATAAGAGAGTGATCCATTTTTTCTTCTGCATGTTGCTGTCCAGTTCTCCCAACACCATTTGTTGAAGAGACATTCTTTTTCCCATTGGATATTATTTCCTGCAATGTTGAAGATTAATTGACCATATAGTTGTGGGGTCATTTCTGTGTTTTCTATTCTGTTCCACTGATTTATGTGGCTATTTTTGTGCCAGTTCCATATTGTTTTGATCACTACAGCTTTTAATATAACTTGAAGTCTGGAATTGTGGTATTTCCAGCTTTGCTTTATTTTTCAAGGTCACTTTGGCTATTTGGGGTCTTTTGTGATTGTATATACATTTGAGGATTGTTTGTTCTAGCTCTGTGAAAAATGCTGGTGGTATTTTGATAGGGATTGCATTAAATCTGAAGATTGCTTTGAGTAGTATAGACATTTTAACAATATTTGTTCTTTCAATCCATGAGCATGGAATGTCTTTCCATTTGTTTGTGTCACCCTTAATTTCTCTCATCAGTGTTTTATAGTTTTCAGAATACAGGTCTTTTACCTCCTTGATTAGGATTATTCCTAGGTATCTTACTGGTTTTGGTGCAATTGTAAAAAGGATTGATTGATTCCTTAATTTCTCTTTCTGCTGCTTCATTTATTGGTGTATAGAAATACAAGAGATTTCTATATGTTGATTTCACATCCTGTGACTTTACTGAATTTATTTATCAGTTCTAGCAGTTTTTTGATGGAGTTTTTTGGGTTTTCTCTCTATATTATCATGTCATCTGCAAATAGTGAAAGTTTTACTTCTCCCTTACCAATATGGATGCCTTTTATTTCTTTTTGTTGTCTAAATGCTATGGCTAGGACTTCCAGTACTATGTTAAGTAACAGTGGTAAGAATAGACATCCCTGTCTTGTTCCTGACCATAGAGGAAAAGCTTTCAGTTTTTCCCCACTGAGGATGATATTTACTCTGGGTTCTTCATATATGCCCTTCATTATGTTGAGGTATGTACCCTCTAAAACTACTTTGTTGAGGGTTTTTATCATGAATGGATATTGTACCTTGTCAAATGCTTTTTCTGCATCTATTGAAATGATGATATGGTTCCAATTCTTCCTTTTATTAATATGGTGTACCAAGTTGTTTGATTTGTGAATACTGAGCCACCCTGGCAACCCAGGAATAAATCCCACTTGATTGTGAACAATTTTTTTAATGCACTGCTGGATTCAGTTTGCTAGTATTTTATTGAGAATTTTTGCATCTGTGTTCATCAGGAATATTGGCCTCTACTCTTTTTTAGTGGTATTTTTATCTGGTTTTGGAATCAGGGTAAGGCTGGCAACATAGGATGAATTTGTAAGTTTTCCATCCTTTTCTATTTTTTGTGATAGTTTCAGAACCATAGGTATTAATTCCTCTTTAAGTGTTTGGTAGAGGGATGCCTGGGTGGCGCAGAGGAGTAAGCGGCCAACTTTTGATTTCTGCTCTGGGCATGATCTCAGGGTCATTGTTTCCTTGTTGATTTTCTGTTTAGATAATCTGTCCTTTGATGTAAGTGAAGTGTTAAATCCCCTCCTATTGTATTATTATCAGTAGTTCCTTTGTGTTTATTATTAACTCGTTTATGAATTGGTGTGCTCCCATGTTGCGTGCATAATATTTACAATTATTTTATCTTCTTGTTGGATTGTCCCCCTTATGATTATATAGTGCCCTTCTTTGTCTCTAATTAACAGTCTTTGTTTTAAAGTCTAGTTTGTCCTACATAAGTATTGCTACTCTGGCTTTCTTTTCGTATCCATTTGTGTGATAAATATTTCTCCATCCCCTCACTTTCAATCTATAGGTGTCTTTAGGTCTAAAATGAGTCTCTTGTAGGTAGCATATAGATGGGTCTTGTTTTTTTTTTTTTATTTTTGTTTTTTAATCCATTCTGACACCCTATCTCTTTTGATTGGAGCATTTAGTTCATTTATATTCAAAGCAACTATTGATTTATTGCCATTTGATTACTTGTTCTTGTTTCTGGAGATTTTCTCTGATCCTTTCTTGTCTTTGTCACTTTTGGTCTCTCCTTCCACTCTATGAGTAGAACCAGGTCTGGTTTAGGGATCACAAACTCCTTTAGTTTTTGTTTGTCTGGGAAACTCTTTATCTCTCCTTCTATTCTGAATGATAGCCTTACTGGATTGAGTATTCTTGGCTGCAGACTATACCCATTCAGCACTTTGAATATATCATGCCACCCTCTTCTGGCTTGCCAAGTTTCTGTTGAGAAATCTCCAGGTAGCCTTATGGGTTTTCCCTTGTAAGTTAAGGACTTCTTTTCTCTTTCTGCTTTTAAGATTTCTTCTTTATCACTGTATTTTTGCAAATGTAATTACAATGTCTTGGTGTTGGCCTCTTTTTGTTGATTTTGATGGGAATTATCTGTGCCTCCTTGATCTGGATATCTGTTTCCTTCCCGAGATTAGGGAAGTTTTCAGCTATTATTTCTTCGAATATATTTTCTACCCCCCCTTTCCTCTTCTGGGACTCCTATAATATGAATGTTATTACAACTGCAGAAATCACTGAGTTCCCCAACTACATTCTTGTGTTGTTTAATTCTTTCCTTCTTTTGTTCAGCTTCATTACTTTCCATTATTTCATACTCCAGGTCACTAATTCATTCTGCTTCTTCCAGCTTGTTCATTGCATCAAGCCTCTTTCCAATCTCGTTTATTGCACTCGTCACCTCTGACTGAATCTTTTTTAACTCTTTTATCTCTGTGGTAAGGGTCTCCCTGAAGTCTTCTATACTTTTCTCAAGGCCAGGGAGTATCATTATGATTGTTGTTTTAAACTCTCCATCAGGCATGTTACTTATATCTGTTTTTTAGTTCTCTGACCATGGCCTTATCTTGTTCTTTCATTTGGGATAAATTCCTCCATTTTCGCATTTTGTCTAAATCTCTGCCTTTTGCGTATTAGAAAAGCCAGTTCTGTCTCCTGCTCCCTAAAGTAATGGCCTTATGAAGAAGAGGTCATGTAGTTCCTGGGGCCTGGCACTTCAGGAAGTGTCTCCAGTGTGTGCTGTGTGCACGGTGCTGTTGTGTTTGGCTGCTCTATCCTTCAAGCCAGTCATCTGCAGAGGCTCTTTTTGCCTGCTGTGGGCAGTGCTTGGTCCCTAGCCTGAATGTAGTGAGATTTAACTAGCTGTGCTCTGCTTCTGCTCGTGAAATAAGATCTGCTACCACCTCCACCAGAACTGAGGCCCCACAGACCTCTCTGGTTGGGAGATGTGGTGTGGGCAGGAGTTTGTGCTGGTTTTCTGGGGGAAGAGCCCACTGCAGCACTAGGACTGAGGCAAGTGACTGAGAAGGGCCGTCTGACCAGAGCACAGGGGAGTGGGGCTGGTGTATGTAAGTTAGGCAGCCAGTATTGGTGCTGTGCTGCTTCCCCCAGGTGACTCTGTGTTTATGCTGAGGGGTGGGGAAGGAAAATGGCACCAGCCAGCTCCTTTGTTCCAGGAAAGCTGTCTCCATGAATGCTGTCTCCATGAATGCTGCCTCTCAAGAAAGCAGTCTGAGAAGAGCAAAATATCTCCCCACTACGTGCTCCAGGCACTCTTCAGATAACTGTTTGAGCACTGTCTGTTCCCAGGTTGTTTGCCTGCTTTCTCTCCAGGAGCAGAGCAGTGCCCTCTGGGCTCTATCCTAGCCAAGTCCACTGACCTTTAAAACTCCTGGGTTTAAGTACTGTTGGTTGCAAGAACTCATGAAATTCAGGTCCTCTTGTTTTCCAAGTCAATAGGTTTGGGGACATTCTCCTTGTGTGTTTCCCTGTGTGTGTGCCTCTCTCTCTTCCTCTCTCTTCCTCTCTCACTCTTCTCTGCAACCATGGCCTCCTCCCCTCCAAAGCACCCACGATCTGTTCTCCCTTAAACCACTTCTCCGCACTTCCTCCCTTCTTTGATGTGGCCTCTTCTCCCCCTTTATTTGTGGAGTTTGTTCTGTCAGTCATCAGATCGATTTCTGTGGTATTTAGGATGATTTGATAGATGTCTAGTTGTGTTTGTTGGACGAGGTGTGCCCAGGGTCCTTCTACTCTGCTGTCATCTTCTTCTCCCTCTGTAATTCATTCTTATTCTCATTCAAAATGATCCTTAATTATCTATGCCATATTGCCGTTAAGGTATACCAGCTATGTTGGTATCTAAAGTAAATTATTTTCAAATGAACTAAATGGTAACCAGAAATAATTTACTTTACATGCATGAGGCATTAATCCCAGGATTTATTTACTCTTACTGAACTTCCAACTATTTCAATTATCCTTCTTACTGGCAAAGAACTTATTACAATTCTTTATATTAGTTTTTCTTCACCACAAAATTCTTCAGTGTAAGAGCTGATTTATCTTTTCCATATAGATTTTCTTGTACTCTACCTCAGCAAATTCCATTTCTAAATTTATCTCAGTGATGAATTATTAATATTTAAGACCATAACAAAGCTTTGATTTTGGATGAATTTGGGGGGAGGCAGACAAGTGGTACAATGAGAAAACCTATTTTCCATAATGCAGAAATAATTTTGTGGTTGAAAAGGAAATAAGGTGGATACTTAAAATGTGTAAGATGGCCACAAAAACCATGGACTTAAAATTCTTTTACCAAGGTAAAAGATGAGGAAAATAAGTTGAGCAACTTTTTGAAGAGTATAATTTAGAGGCCTGATGACATAAAATAGCTACAATCATTTTCAAAACATGCATAGACAAACACCGCAGCCAGGAATTGTAGTCAGGATTGCATTTTTCCAGAAACCACAGGGAGGTAATACAAGGGTGATAATGAATTCTTGTATTAAAAAAATCTACTCCCTGCTGTTTCTCCACAGGAGAAGGGCAAGAGAAACAAAGCCTGGTTTTAAAAGAAAAAGTAAAATATTTTCATTTCAGTAAAGCAATTAATTTTTTTCCTTTTGGTAAACAACTGGAAAATATTTTTCAAAGTATGCTCACCAAATTTAACTTATTTAAGCATTACTTTTTCTTCCCTAAAGGGTGTATAGACATTCCCAACATATAAGAAAATAATGGATTAAGAAAATAAAGCTATTCACGAGGAAAGAATATCTGTAATAAAAATGTTGTATTAGCTATCAACAGTTCAGCTAATTGCAGAAGATACAACACTTTTATGTGGGATCCAAAAAAAAAAAAAGTAATTTATTTAGAAAATGTTTTATTGATCAATTAATTTGTTGTTTGGTTTGTACTAACTGTATCTTCAGCCTAAACCATTCTCCAAATTTAAGCCATTTCAAGTTCATTCCAGATATCCCACAGGCACTTCAACTTTAACATGCCACCAATTGTCCTTATGATAAACTACCTCCCTCTGCACCCATATCTGCTCTTCCTTCTATGGAGCCATCAAACCTGTAGTAATCTTTTCTATGGAGCTAGGAAAACCTGGTCAGCTCCGGTCTCTAATAACGTCTGCAACGCATCATCGTGTCCTAGCAACTGCTCTACTTAATTTCTCTTAAATCTGCCCATCTTTCTATTCCCTGCACCCCTTCTATTACCATATCTTAGATATTATTACACTTTCCATGGACTTTAGAAAATCCAAATCACCTGAAATTTCATTACATATAAACGAGCTTAATATGTTGCTAAATACTTTAAAATAATATGTACATATAAAAAATCTACAATATAAAATAACTCTAGAGGCTTGATCAGATTCAGATTTTGTTTGCTTATGTAAGAAGAATGCTTTATAGATGATACTTTATATCAATTTTGAAAGAAGCTAGCTAGCAGATAATTCACAGTTCTGTCATCCAACGAAACCCCCTGAATGCCAGTATCCTGTATTATAACTGAAGAGCAAGTCAGTATCTCACTACTACCAAAAAGGCAGATGGCACAAATAAGGCCTTTAATATCAACTGAACACTTAACTAGATTAATGTCCATGCCATTCCAAATATGTTTCTGTCGGAATAAAAATTATATGGTTATTATTATTATATCATAATGAAAACAAAACATACCTATCAAGGTATGTGCTTATAGTGTTCCAGAGACTGTGCTGTTTCTAAGCTTCATCTCATTTTATTCTTAAACCAACCTTATAAGGTGGGTACTACTATCATTATCCATTTTATGGATGAGGAATGTGAGCCCTAGAGATGTTAAATTACTTTCTCAAGATGATTCAGCTAGTGATACTAAGAACTTAAAGTTTTGTTTTACTCTATAGCCTACAGCTTTTCCACTAATAGCACTGCCTCTTCATTATCATCAATAACTGATTTTCATTTAGTGCAAATAAAGACTCAATATTATATTTAAATGTTAACAAATGTATAAATTTGGGCCCTTGTATAATATTCACTCACATGACTTGAAAAATAGACACCAAATTCTGAATTACCCTCACTGGGTTAATCAGAAAATAACACTTAAAGCTCACTGGAAAAAAAAAAAAACACAGTGAAATTATAGTTGTCTCATTCTGAGGATTGTTTCTCCTCTATCATGAGGAATGTATCTGCTCTTTGATGAACTGTTGACAAGTTTGCCACACTGTGGGAGATCACATATGCTATACTGTGATGTTGTAAAATGAAAATGTGAAATGAAATTCTGTTGCCTACAGCTGTTAACTTTTTAAGGAGTGTTAGGAAATTTTGTCAAATTAATTCTAAATATATTATAATAAATAACATAATAAACAATATATTTTGTTTACACTAAAAAATAAGCACATAATGAAGGAGAAAACAAGGGCACAAAACTGTCATCCTTAAAAAAGACTCACATTAGATTCTGATTGAACACTTCACTTTCAAGTTGAAAGAAAGTGAACACTGAGAAAAATGAGATGTAAGATGTTTCTCTTATACTCATGAGATAGTAAGCAAACTTATAATAAGTAATCAGGTAGATAAAATCAGAAGTGTCTCTCATTCCTTCTGTAAGAAGAGAATTGGGCAAACACACACTGGACAGTTTTTGTTTGCCAGGTAATTGTCCAGAGAACTCAAAATTCTATTTTACTTAATATGTACTCTCCTAAGATGTGCTTAAAATCATTATTTCCATTTTATAGAAGAGGAAACCGAAACTCAGATTTTATGATTTTAAGAAAATCTAAGGCTTTTCAATGCTGGAACAAACACTCCAAGTCTGATTTTATGACTACAAAATCTGTTTTTTCCTATCTTACTACTTACTCTGTGTTACAAGGTATAAAATGGATAAAAATGAAAAGAAGGTATTTGATTCATTATTACTGTTTATTAGCACTAATAGCTTAATTAAAAAAATAGATATGTAAATCTGACTAGAAGTTCTGGGCATCTGAGAAAAGTGTATAGAGTGAGAGATACGGTACTTGAAAGGCATCTTGTGGCTTAAAGCTTATATTTGAAAGCGAACAAGTGGGATACAATCCTGTGGGCGATTAATATTCAGCCGCCACCTTTACCATACCTGCCATTTTCACCCTCGAACCAACTGTCTGGGCCAGTATTCCTCCATGTCAGCAAATCGCCTTTACTCAGACATTGCAACCTGGAGTGCAAGAGCTGTGCTGTCACACCAGAAATCTTTTTTGTTGTTGTTGCTGTTTTTTTTTTTTTTTGGTCAGAATTCCACTCTTCCGATAAAAGCACGATATCCCAAATCCAAAGCAAATGTGACCTTTTCTGATTTTTCCTTTTCTTTTTATTCATTGTCTGAAAAACTCATTGACATATCTTGAAAGAAAAGCTCAAGGCAGGAAGTTTTCACATGAACTCCCTCCTTTGGTATTTCCCGAACAAGATTCATAAGTCAAACATCAGTTGACCCTTTGACCCATATCCTCATAAGTTCCTTGTATCTGTGAAATTTCTTTCATTCATTGATGGCAGTTTGTCCTCAGCTGTCGTATAAAGCCTTTCGGGGGGACACATAGACAGGCAAATGCAGCAACTCCCAGTGCCTCATTCAAAACTATCAAAAAGTGTCTAGAACCTGCATCTTGACCTTCAAAATAGATAGATACTGTTTTCTATCTAAAGAGAACGATAAATATAATTCTAAATTAGTTACATTCAATTATGTGAATAAGCCAAAATATCTACACGGCTGAGTTAATAAATACAGCAAATATGTATCGGCCCAGACCTTACAAAGTTTTTTTACCTCTAAAACCACAAGAATTCAATTTTTAGTAAACATTATTCTTCCATTGATCTGCCAAGCCACTCTCATTTATATATTTATTACCTTGGTGATATAAATCTTTTTCATATAATAGTTATAGTGACAACTGAATTAAATCCAATGATTAGAATATGCTCTCGAGCTTTGGAATTAAATTCTTTGGCTTCAATTTTCATGTTCTATGACATCAATAATAGTTGGGCACTGAAGCTCCTTTGAAAGACCATTCCATTTGCAGGGTTTACTTCTTTTTTCATTTTTTTTTTAAGATTTTATTTATTTCTTTGACAGAGAGAGACACAGCGAGAGAGGGAACACAGGCAGAGGGAGTGGGAGAGGGAGAAGCAGGCTTCCTGTGGAGCAGGGAGCCCAATGTGGGGCTCGATGCCAGGACCCTGGGATCACGACCTGAGCTGAAGGCAGCCACTTAACGACTGAGCCACCCAGGCGCCCCAGCACGGTTTACTTCTATTGCTAGAGCCTGCACTTTGCCAGTGAGACTGTAGAATGACTAATAGTGTTGGGAGAGATCATCAAAATATCAACATCTAATATTTTTTTAATCTTCAAAGTATAAATCAGGGCATTTTAAGGATTACCTGGGATTATAATAATTTAAAAAAAACTCAGAACATTGGTTTCTAAAAATACCATGTTAACTAAATCTATAAAAATTAATAACTTCCATTTGTTGACTATTCAGAATTTTTGGCATTCTTTAATATGAGAAATAGTTAATATTGGGGATATTTTACATTAAAATCTATTTATTACACAACTGAGATATCTAATTGTGTTTGCTCTTGTATATTATTTCATTTATTGATCATTTCAATCTCGTAAGGTGGGAAGAAAAAGTATCATAGACCACTTTATAGGTGAATTGGTTATGGTGCTACAAATCTAAGTGACTTCTCCAAAGTCATACAGCTTATAGAAATAAGTTACATAAATAGGAGGTGTTGAGGCCAGATTCAGGGCACAGTCTTCTAATTTCAATTCTTCCATTCAATAAAATGCCAGAGGTCTGGGTTCCTTCTCCCACACCTGTTAAAAGCTTCTGGAAAGGCCAGATGAATTACCTAATTTCCATTACTTCCGCTTCTTGACTGGAAAAATTTTAAGTAATTTTATTTATGTAGTGAGAAAGTTGTAGTGAAGAGAGGATCGGAGAAAGAAAACAAAATGCTCATGTTGAAACTGTTAATGGTTTGATGTTTGGTGCATCCTTTGTAGATTTTTGTTTAGTAGTTTTGATTTTTGTTGTTACTGTTCTTAGCTGGAAAGAACCTAGGAGTTGAACATGCACTCTAGTCTAGATACAAATGTAAATTATTCTTGACTATAAGGCAAATCGGAGTTAGAAACTGTTCTCTTCACTGTGCACCTAAGGGTCCATGTGGTGACTGCAACAGAGTAAGTGCTCACTAAATGTCTGCTGGGCTGAACTGAACATTTTCTTCCTCTTCTCAACAAAGAATCAAAATGTTACAAGTATTCTCAAAGGTCCTAGTCCAGTGATAATGTCATTATGATAAAAAGGATAAAGTCAGTGAGGTCAATTACTAACATAAAACTTAATACAAAATGTATATAATGTGTCTCTTATCATGCACAGGCCTTTTGTTCATTTTCTGCTTTATTATGTGAATCCATGGTATGTGCATAGGTAATTAAAATGGATTAATATCTGCTCAGTTTTCATCATGGAATTCTATGGCAAAACACATTACTTCATTCACTTCTGGTATTTTTCCTTAGCTTTGAGACATATATAATTTTCCTCATTTTGAAAGCAGGTCAGCACAAATGACAGCTAGAGAGAGCATAGTAAGTGGTAAACAACTACCCCCAAAAGCCACATTTTAAAAATAAGGTTGAATTTGATACTGAAAATTTACCTCTAAGCAGTCTGCTTTCTGACAGGGCCAGTTTCTCATATTTTCAAACCCTAAGGGATTGTCTTGGTTAAAAACACAAACTATAGAGCCTGTATTCTAAAATCAGCACTGCAAAAAAAGCACTGCAGTTGATCTACGACATGACTGAAGCCCCACTGAAATCTTAATTTTTTTAGTATCTTGAGTGTTCAAATTCAGGGTTTTTTTTTTCTTCTCACATTACACTTATTAGTTTTACTAAGGATAATGAAGTCCTCTGAAACTGGGAAATGAGATTTAACTTGGGAGTATTTTCACTTATTACCTATTAAGGATGGTCACATAATGCCTAAAATATTTGGCTTTGCCTGTCAAACGTGAAAAATTGAGAATTGTAGTTAATGACATCTGTTCCACAGGTATCACACTCTTACAGGAGAAGTAGCTTATGCTTCTGGACATTGTTCTCAGAGAGCCTCTCAATCCTAAATTACAAGCACTACAGACCGTTAGAGGAATAAGAAGGCAATTTATTCTCTTTTGCATGTAGCCTAGACTGGTGTTTAAAATTGGGGCTGCCAACATAGCAACTGTGTGGTGTTTCTTTAATGAGGGTGTTGCTGGACCAGAAACACAGCTGAGACATTTAGATTTACTTTATGGCAGTCCTGAGAAACGATCTATTCCTAATCGGAATAATTTGCCCATAAATGACTTCTGACAGAGCTCCAGAAGAAAAGCAAATCTAAAAGTCCTAATCTCTCCAAAGCCATGAATCCCAAAAGACACATGTACCTTTGTTCAATAAGTCTGCAGACACAACTGTTAAATAGGTATAAACAGAATACATTATAATAAACCTTCTCTCTGAAATGATAAATAAGACTGCAGTTGGCTTTTAATTTTGATCTCCTACTTTTAGGGATCTTAATAAATGTCCAAATGTCCAAAAGATGAACATTATTCAGTCCCTTAACTAAATTTAAACTATATTTGCTCAGTGCAGAATCCAGATTACAAAACTGTCAATTTGTCATCAGTTTTAAAATAATAGCAAAGTAAATAATTCATTTACTCTGAAAAATTCTGGTGGTCTCTTTCTGCTCTTCAAGCACTCCTTTTACCAAATGCAAATTAGTAACTTGTATATATCAGGAATTCCAGTTTCACATGATTTTGCACAGTAGATCAAAAAAGCAGAATGGGCAAAGGGGCCTTTTGATTCTAAAATATACAAGAAAAGAGAAAATACTATCCCAGAAGGTATGAATTGGGTAAAAAGTGACAATCAGTGGATTTTATCTGGTAATTATCTGGAAAATTTTAAAGGTAAATGCCATAATAATAATTTTTAGAGTTCTCTAAGTAACTATAAAATTGTTGTTTATGACAGCCACATGCCATTTAATAAATTAATTGGGAGTATTACTTTAAAAATATTCTTTTCAGATAATTTGCACATGACAATTGTTTCATTAGAAAACAAATTGTTAATTTTAAGTAATCTTTCCTCTACCTTTTTTTTTCGGTAAAATAGGACTGATCAACAATTTTAGCACATGACTGGACAATGTGATTTTCAACAGATACAATGAACAATACTACTTTTTTTTTCTTTTTATTAAGCACAAGGTTTTCCAATGTAGCACTTCACAATGAACTGACATTTGGCAGTGAGGAACCTTTCTAAAGTTCAGGAACTGCATTAAAAAGGGAATTATAAAGGGCATCATTAAAATTTCGGTAGAAAACTGTTACTGAGCATTTCAATTACAGAGCTACATGACTGGCAGTAAGAAATAAGCACAAATTAGTACTATTGACTGTTTCTCAACATCTATTCAGCTGGCCTAAGGAATGACTGCCTTGGATACTGTCATAAATTCTGTAATGTTCAAAAATCTTACTTGTCTGATTATCATCACTTTTTCACTGTGACTCTTCTAAAGAATTTTTGTTGGTGCAAAAATTATAGACCCAAAACATTCACCTTATTAGCTTAATTGCAGTTCTATTTCGCATTTTCTCCACCTTTCTCTCTTCTGTAGACACACATCCCTTATTTAAATTTTACACAGTAGTTAGAGGCCAAGAAAATAAGGAGGAATGCTCATTCCATAAAATGCGATACTTCTAATTAGTCTGCTGAGACTTTTAGAATATGCATAAAGCTGTAGATGTGGTATTAAATCACATTTTTATTACACCAAAATTAATGTTTACCGTGTGTATACAAAGGTGTTAAGGATATGAAGTGTTAAGTTTTGAAGATCCTAAAAGTCATTTGTTTCTATAATACAGTTCAATATATATTTTTATCCTTTAAAAAAAACTTTGGATAAAATATCTTGCTATTCCCACTTTCTTTATTGTGACTTTTAGTTTAATTTTACTTTTTGCTAGATTGTTCAAAGAAATATATACTCCGCTGGTATTTGGAATATATTCAATCTGGGTAAAGTCTTTCTGTTGTTTTAGATAGTTTAAATGAGCTGGAAAAAATAAACTCTAAAAAACAAAGAGGGCATCATTGAGGCCAACATTGTGTTTAGCTCACTAACAGAGATATAACTTTATAGATTTAAATAGTATTTGGCTGTCACATTTACTCATAACAACTGACAAATTTATAATGGCTGACAGACAGGAATTGATTTATGAGTTTTGGGAATGGAAGGAAACCAATGGAAATGCCCTTATTAAAAATCTGCAATTTTTTCCTCAGGCCATTTTACCATAATAAATGTGAAAATAGGCTTGATTTCATTCAGAATTAATGTAGTTTAAAATTGAAATGAATCTCACCTCCTGCCTCCAGGAGGTTTGCTGACATTTCTAGGGTTGTTTCAGAGAGTCCACATGATAAACAAAATGCATGTGCATATATGTGTACCTATGTATACATTACAACCACCAAAAGCACAATTAATAAGGTAACAGTTTGTCCAAATCAAAGATTATTAAGTGTGAAAGTAAAATCCATAAACAAAGATTATTAATTGTGGAGGTAAAGCCCTAAAATGTAGAAAATGTTTGGGCACCTTGGTGGCTCAGTCGGTTAAACATCTGACTCTTGATTTTGGTTTAGGTCATGATCTCAGGGTTGTGAGATTGATCCCCGCATCAGGCTCTGAGCTCAGTGGGGAGTCTGCTTGAGATTCTCTCTCTCCCTCTCCCTAAGCCTCTCCCCCTGCTCATGCTCTCTCTCAAATAAATAAATAAATCTTTTTTTTCTAAAGATTTTATTTATTTATTTGAGAGAGCGAGAATGAGAGAGAGAGAGAGCACATGAGAGGGGGGAGGGTCAGAGGGAGAAGCAGACTCCCTGCTTAGCAGGGAGTCTGATGTGGGACTCGATCCCGGGACTCCAGGATCATGACCTGAGCCGAAGGCAGTTGCTTAACCAACTGAGCCACCCAGGCGCCCAATAAATCTTTTTTTTTTTTTTTAATGTAGAAAATGTCCACTGGGTAAGATTCTAAATAAGTTTAGAGTATCAATAGCTTTTAGTTCTATTTTGCTAATAAACTTGGTTAAGAAGAAAAATTTAATAATCAAATTATCTTAGAGTTTTCTCTCTCCCTTCTTCCATCTCTGTTTCTCTCCACACTGAAATTTTTCCTACATCAGAAACTGCCAATACCTCATCCATGATGTAGAGAAATCAACTTTATTCTACAATAGGGATCACACAATTAAAGAGAATCAAGTCTAGTGCTACCAACACTATAGAGTGGTTTAAACAAATTTAGCTTCACAGATAGAACTCAAACCAAAGGAAGAAATTAAGTTTACCTGGAAATGATAAGCCCGTCCAAGTGGGTTTCATTTGAAAAATGAATGTCATCTTGTAATTTTGAGGAACAGATCTTTTCAAAAGTGAAGTTCCCATGCATACATTCTAGGGAGTCTAAATCAATGTGAAATGTGGTACTTAAATAAAGTACTTGAAATCAGCTATTGTATATAATGTGGCAGTTGAAGGTCTGTGTACTTACTCTCTTGTTTCCCTCTCTAACAGTGTCCAGGCGGCTTTTATAAAGGTCATTGGTTTTAATTAAGTCAAATTTAAATTTGTAGTCCATTCTGCTGATAGATCTCTCAGCAGAAAAGAATCTGGTTACCAATTCATGTGGTGATGAATTTGATGGTCAAATTCAGGGAAGTATTTGGCTGGCACTAGTTTTATGTTATGAGATGAACATGGACTATATCTCTGTAGTACCTAGAAAAGTCAAATTTTTGTTGCATGTGAACCCATGTACTGCTACTAACCACTGCAAATACAAGAGAAACAATGAGTATATATCTGTTTCAGTGAATGCCCCAAAATTCTGAGGTACTAAAGATAACCTAAAACAAAACATTAAAATTGTTTCTCTTAATAAATACACAAAGGAATACAATGAAATTGCTTAAGACAGAATCTAAAGATACATAAAAATGTTTTCAAAAACTAGGAATTTTTAAGTTAAAATAACTCTGGGCTCAAAGCGAATTCCAAAAACAACTACATAAAACAAAAAGGAACAGAAAAGAGAAAAAAAAATAGAAAAAAGGCATTTGACATTAATGATGGTGACCTAAAAATGAATGGAAGATAAAGCAGATTATTCAGACAGAGGGAATGATTATCTTTTCAGGTGACAAATTAAAGGAATCTCTTGAAGTGAGGTAATTTGTGCGATAACTTGGAACAATATAGAAGAAAGCAAATAATATTTAATTTAGGAAAACAGTGGTCCATTTGTATCAGCTATTTGGGGCTCCACTATTCAAAACAACTTTATATTCCACAAATAATCTACTCTTAAAAAAATACATTTTTTTTTTTTTACTTTTGGGGAAGAGGTTGGAGTAAAAGGACTTTAAACTCATTTGTCCCATAGATACAACTCACATCAATGTGAATACCCCAGAAAATGCCTGAAAAACAAAACAAAACAAAACAGACTATTGTAGAGAACAAACTGATGGTTACCAGAGAGGAGGTGGGTGAAAGAGCTGAAGGAGATAAGAGTACACTTATCAGGATGAGCACTGAGCAATATACAGAATTGTTGAACCATGATTTTGTACACCTGAAACTAATATAACATTGTATGTTAAGTATACCAGAATTGACATTTAAAAAATAATAATAATACATATTTTTGCCAGGTAGTTTAGAAGAAAACTAATTTGGGACCTTAATTATTTCTGGAAAAAAAAAAACCCATTCACAGCAGTAACTAGTTGAATGTTTGACTGAATAACTAGTAAACATGTGTGTACATCTTGGAGGCCATCTTAAAATCCAGCTTAACAAAGTCCGTCCTCTGACCCCAAAGACTCATGCCCGTCCCAAATGCAAAAGTACATTCACCACTTCCTAAGCTTTCCAAGAATTTTATCCCATTCAAACAATGGCTCAAGTCTAAAATTTCACCATCTAAATCTCATTATCTACGTGATCTAAATTAGGGCTGATCAGATTCTAAGTTATAACCCATCCTGGGTCACAATTACTTTTTATTTGTGGACATGTGGAACTAAAGATAAAGTTATATGTCCAAGTTATGCGCACTCACAACCTTTAATGGTATAATTGGTATAGGATAAAAATTATAGGCAGTTGATTTTAAGAAGAAAAATGTAAGTTAAAAAGGAGTCATTGGGCCAAAGCAATTTTGAAATCCAGCCAGGCAAAATCCAACCAGACTTCTCTGATCAGGTTTCAAGGCGTGGGAATAAGCCTTCTGGGCTGTCGGTTCCATCCCTTCTCTGGGCCCCTGATTTGACCGAGTCATTACAAGTAGAAAGTGTTAGCAGCTAAACAATTTTATCAGCCTGCTCCCCAACAGAATTTTGGGTGTATGACAGCCTCTTCATTGCATATCCTCTCCCTGTTTCCTCTAAAATCTAACCTAGAAATGCTTCTCTTGATATAATTTTCTCAAGAATCATAAATATCTTCTGTGAATTATACTCGGTTTTATTCCCATTACATAAAATCCACAACTACAATCTTTTGGAGATTTTATACATAGAGAAAGAGAGAGTTGTTCTTGTTCCTGCTAAGATGGCTAAGGGACAACTCTCCTAACCTTAGAGATGCTCTGGTTTGAGAAGATTGGTGAGGCATACCCTCAATCTCTTAAAAGATCCTCTCATGGGATTGATCTTTTATCTTCCTGTGACTTTAACCAAAGACTGTATAGCCATACCCTCGGCTTTTACTCTATGCCATATTTTGAGAGCAAATCTTAATTTTATAATCTTTTGCCACATGGAAAGATAGTGTGCTAATTTCCAAAATCATCAAGCATTTGGGGTTTTTTTGTTTGTTTTGTTCTGTTTTGGGGTTTGGTTTTTGTTTTGTTTTGTTTGGTTTGTTTTTATTTTAACCAGTTTTTCCTCAATTGTCTCCCCCCTCCCATGTTTACTATAAGCACCAAGAAGAAAACAAGCAGGACCTCCAGTATTTTTGCCTATAACATCCCCAGCTATACATCCAAGTTCACTGCTTAAAAGTTCCTTCCAAAACCGTAGAATACAATTTTGCTAAGCATTCTACGTAAGAATCACCCTTCCTTCAGTTTCCAGTAACACATACATTACCTCCTCTTGAGCCCTCATTGTCAGCATCCTTAAAGTCCAGATTTCCACTCACAATCTGTCCAAGGCTATTTAGGCTTTCTTTATCATGTTCTCCATTTCCTTCTGACCTCTCGCCATCAATGCCTTTAGCATCCATATTTCTCCTAACACTATGTTCCAGGGAATCTGGACTTCCTCTATACACTCCCCAAATTTCTCCCATATTCTCCATACTGACCAGTTCCAACTGTGTACTCCCCACATTTTTAGGTATTCATTATAGCAGCTTACCACCTCTGTTAACCAAAATCTGTATTAGTTTTCTACTGCTGCATAACAACTTACTATAACTTCTGTGGGCTAAAGCAACACAGATTTATGAACTGACAATTACTGGGAGTCAAGAGTCCAGTTAGTTTACCTGGGCCCGCTGCTCAAGGTCTTCCCAGTGCAAAATCATAGTTTCAGCTGAGACTGCAATTCACATCTGAGGTTCAGCATGTGCTTCCAAGCTAACTAGTTGTGGGCAGAATTCATTTCTTTGTGGCCATATGAATGGGTTTCCTCTTCCTTGCTATCAACCAGGGGCTACTGCCAGCTACTAACGATCAACTACATCCCTTGCCAAATGGCTCCCTTCATCTCAAACAAGCAAGGCTTCCTAGAATCCTTCTCAAGTTTCAGATCTGTGATTTCATCTTCTCTGACCTCTTGACTCAGATTTAAAGGTCTCATGTAATAGGCCAAACCCAACTAAAAAATATCCATATTGTAAGGTCAACTGATTTTTAAAATCCTTTTATAACAGTGTCTAGATATTTTTTGAATGAATAATTGGGAGATACAGCAGAGGCTGGGTATCATGGAGATTGTCTTAGAATTCTGCCTACTAGAGTCCCTACGAGGCTGAGAAAACTATATTTGAGTAAGATTTTTTTTCTTATAATTCTTCTCACTGAGATCTTAATATATCAAGTTTCAATTCCTGTCTCGGTCAAGAGTTAGGTTTGTGACCTTGGGCAATTTCACTAAAGTCTGTGATCATTTCCTCTTTTGCAAAGTGAAAGTAATCTCATAGATTATTGTAATATTTAAATAAATATTCTAGCTCATAGGTGGTATTTAATAAGACTTTATTCCTTTATTACTTTCCCTTGAAAGTTTGGCCCAAAACTGCCTCCTCAAGATGTCTTCCTTTCAATAAAAAAGAACAACTCTCTCTTTTACTTCCTGAATATGAAAATATTGTTTGTAAATATACTGCACAGTGATTGTCAAACTGATCATGTAACAGAATAATCTTGACAGCTTGTTAGAATACAGATTTCTGGGACCCTCTAGTTTCTGAATTAGTAAGTCTGGGATACAACCTGAGAATTTGCATTCCCAATAAGCTCCCAGGCGATGCTGATACTGAGATCCAAGGATTAAACTTTGAGAACCTCTATATTATGTCACTTAAATTATTTTCCTTCAAATATGCATATGGGTATACATATATTATTTTCTTTGACCACCGTGCATTATAAATTTATAGACAGGAGGGTTGACTCTTACCCATCATCTTAAATTACTATGTCTAAAAAAGAACTTTACATATAGTAGATGCCCAAATGGTGTTAACAAAAATTGAATGAGTATATCACTACATTATTTTAAGTGGTTCAAAACAAGGGATATGATTCTACTTCAGCAAAAATTACATTTTGAAATGAGTATGGTTTTGCCAATTGAATCAATTTTTTTCTTATTTTATGAGTTGGATGACTTTCATAAAATCTACTTAGCAAAATACATTACTTGTTTTTAAAAACAATTTTTAAAGATTTATTTATTTTAGGGGGGTACAGAGAGAGAGGATCTCAAACAGACCCCCCACTGAGCATGGAGCCCAATGAGGGGCTAGATCTCAGGACCCTGAGATCATGACCTGAGCCAAAATCAAGAGTTGGTTGCTTAACTAACTGAGCCACTTAGGTACTCCTAAAAATTTTTATATAAGAGTAACTTGTATGGCTAAAAATCTCTCATCAAACCTAATAGGAAATATGAAATAATGGTTAATAGACAAATAATAATAAAATAAACTCTGATCATGATCATACCAAAACGGAGCCAAAGAAAGTCTTATAAATCCCAGGCATACATAAATGCTTTGGCATCTGATATCAAAGGGCAATGGTGCTCTTTGACAAAAGCATCCCATAATGATGTCTCAGGTGCTGTGCTATGCTCTGCAGAAGCCAAAGTAAAGTTAAAATTTTGATTCACAGGCAATGGTGATTTATTCCATGTTGATTTTATTTGACAGCAGGTGCCTGGTCTGTATTTTAGCCATCACACTAATTTTTTTTTTTTTTTTTTTGGTTTAATTCCTGCCTCTGAGAATCTAACCTGAACAAAGCTAGGTAGCCAAAACCTGGGCACAGCACCTGCTGAAGTAATAAAATCAAGAGAATAATGGTCCCAAATTTAGGGTAGCTATAAAATAAAAGGAAAAAATCCACCTCGAATAAAGCCAAAATAGCCAGATAGGTATGATGTTACTTTTTATGGATCTTTGAATGGAATATGTAGGATATAGTAAAGGTTAAACAGTGACTAATTAAGGAAAATGTTTTTTAATAAACCATATATAGAAACTCCTTCAATGGCTGAAACCAGAATGAGTTTTGGATCATGACAAAACTTTCAACTCTTTAATCAATCTATACCCTAAATAACTTTCTTACCTTTCTTTTAAAAAAATACACACACATGAAAATGTTCCTTTCTGAAATTTTTTCACAAACCACATTCTTCTATTTAGAGCTTTAGATTCTTATAGGATCATTCAAGAATGATTAAATTTGTTCTTTTAAAATTAAACCTAAATGCTGACTTTTAGCCTACCTATAGTCAAAGTCATGTTTTCTTTTCTAGTTTAACCATACAATTTTCTATGGGAAGCAAGCTTTTAAGGACTTTCTGTAATTTGAAGGACAATCTTAAGATTCAAACTCGGATTTTTTTCACATTCTAAATCGCACCCAAGCCCATTCTACTGGTTCCAACTGTGATAACATAGTTTTGATTCTAATCGCAGACAGCTCGTGCTCGTAGTCACAGACAAATGAATTCATTTATACTGGGCATGTAGTATTGCTTCTATTTCTGATTTTCTGACTCCGCAGAAGCTATAACCCTTTATGGCTCACAGTGCTCTACGCTTTGACTAGTCAAGACATTTAATAACTTCAAGCATCATTACTTTCACTTTCACTACTCTTTCACTTACAAGATATTAAAAACAAATGTGATCTCTATTATTTTAATGATATCTTCAATTCTTTTATACAATCCAGTTTCCAATACCTGTCAACATCCCACAAGTTAACATTACCTTGTTATTAGTCTTCTGAAAGAAAAAATCCCCAACTTACTCTATTCCATCCCAAACCTTGATGTTGCATTGGTTGGATTTTTTTTGCTCTTTATTAAACTGATATGTCGATTCCTGTTATTCTCAGAAGTTTAGCTCTAATAGAGTTGTCAAATTCACATCTCCCTCTGCGAAGGCTTTAAAAAAATTGAGAGTTGTAAATTGATTTTCGATAAAGTCCAATATCCCCAAACTATTTTTTTTTACCACAAAATAGCTAAAGCTTAAACCAAGGATGAGTATGATTGCTTAAGATTTCCTCTTATGTCATTTCTAGTCACTAGGCTTCTTTCTCCCAGTCTCCCCCCCTACACACCCTTACCACTAAACTTACCTACTCTAGAGTTCATAGATTGCCACTAAGTAAATGTTGCGCTGTTGAGTGATGAACAATGCTGGGAATGAAAATGAACAGGATGTCCCAAGTATGATACTGTTTTGACATACATCCCTAGGTAAGACAACCGCCATTTGCAAAGAAGATAGAGATGGCTTTTAGAATCACATCAAACTTAATTTTTATTCTAATAGATATGAAACATTTTTTAACATTCAATTCAAAGTAAATCTGACTTGTTGTTCAATTCATTTTGATTTTTTGTGATTTTGCAAAACACAATAAGTAATTTTTAAATGTTTCAAAAATTGTTAGCCTCAAAAAACAAGATGTCAAACTGTACCTAATGTCATCATATATACAATCCTCTGCAAACCTCACTCACACAGCAAATGTGGATTTGACTACGATTAAATTAATCCTTGTTTACACATATCACATAATCTATTTCTCTCACCCCAAGGGATAACACAGAGAAGTTCTGAAGCATGAGTGAGCATGCTAATTTTAGCCAAAATAAAGTATAAGGCATGAAGAAATGCTGTAATAATAAAATACAGAAAGAAGTGAAGTACCACTGGCCAATTACCTCCTACTCCCAGACAGACATGCAATTCCATTGAGAAACTTGGTTTCACATGTACAGTCTTAGGCAATTTCATGATTTATATCACCCCTTTAAGGCAATAATTTCATTGATGCATGTAAATTATAAAATATTACCTCTTAACATAAACACTGTATACAAATACAAGAAACACTCTTCTCTAATTTGGGAGGAAATCAGTGAAAGACAGTTGGGCTCTCTATGAGAGTACTACAGAGGGAAGGAAGAAAGTTAACATTCTAGACAGTATAATATATTCTTAACACAAATGCTATGATACTGTTATGCTATATATAGATTAAAAAATATACATTCATAAAGGCAGGTAAATTCCATATATCAAAGAGCTAGAAATGCATAGAGCCATGATTTAAAACCAGGTTCCTGTGACTCCAATGGCTGTTTTTTCTTTTGTCATCTTTTCATTATTGTATCAGCTATTCCTGGGAAAATGACAATGACTCTAAAGACTGTGTATGTTCTATAGTTTAATGTAACTATTTTATAATTGTAATACAAGTATAGCTTTTCTTGTCATTAACACAATTTTGAGTATGAAATAAATAGTGAATTGAGAAACCATCATGTCAGTAGACATTCATCTAAGTGCAAGTTAAGCTAGCTGTAGAGTTTTTTGTTTGAGAAAAATACTACTGTATTGTTCCACAGGATAAAAGAAAGAAAAATGGTCCTAAGCTGTCATCTGAAAATACAACAAATGGCCCTAACGGGATTATCCTTATAGTTTTCTTATGAATGCATGGGAAAGTCATTCTGTGATGAATACCGATGATCTTATCTACCCTTTCTATCTCCTCTCCTTATTGGATATTTAAGGCATAACTGGAAGTTTTGGAAGGTGGGAGAAGTTTGGCCCTAGACTCTCTGTCCATAATATCCCATATCATTACAGTTCTAAGCATGGTATTTCTAGATATTTGTAAAAGTTGTGAGCTTCCAGGTAAATTGTCTAGCCACAGCAGTCATTCAGGCATGAAAGTAGAGTTGGCATTTGGGTATCCGGTAAGATGAAATATTTAGGAAAGGAGGTGAGGAGCATACCAAATATACCTTTTCCTCCTTCCTATCATATATAAAAATCGATACTAGAGACAAAGAAAGAGTGAAGACCACTCAGATTTCCTATCATGGATGGCTTCTCGAATATTTAACAAAATTGCAAATGGAAGATTGCATATTACAGGGCAAATCTGGTTAGTGCTACTTTATTGATCAGGGGTACTTTGTATAGTTCAGAGTAAGCTTGTAAATAGTCTGAGGGGAAATGAGGTTTTATCCAAAACTCTATATTTGGAATTCAGCATGGTAAAATTGTACAAGTGTCAAGGCTATAACAGTTAAAGCAAGAAGTAAAATTATTTCACTAAGTAAACTTCACATATAACTTGACAAAGTATTTATCTTTAGGCATAGAGAGGTATCTATCTATGCAATAGTCTCTGCCCACCTTAAATGTCATTGAAGAATTACAAGAAGACAGCAAACATTTTAAATGCTATAATATTCATAATTACTTCAGATAGGTATATAGACAGATAAAATAGTTTAGGTCTATAACTATTTCTCCCCATTTACCATTTTATTTAGTCTTTTCTAAACCACAGTATCATTTTCAAAGACACTTTGAAGAAAACTGTGTTTACAGAGCAGTAAAATTCTCATTTTAAAAATAAAAAAATAACACAACATTTAGACAACTTGTCTAAGACTTTATGAGTATTAAGGAACTAACCTAGGATCTATAACCCCTGAATTCTGGTGCAATAAATGTATCACTCTACAATATTACCTTTTAATTCAAGCTCTAATTTGCATTTATTAAAATTTGTTAACCAGAATCATACTTAGTAACACAGACTGAGGCACACTACATCCAGTTTGTTACTATACATAATGGAGTGTAGTGTCTATTGCTTTTGGCCACCTGATGTATTTTTCCTCATCCTTCTATTCTTGATTGTAAACTTAATGCCCAATTCCCCGGTTTCAGCAGACATATATTGATATAGAGTTGATTAACATAAATTAGCTCATTTCTCCTGGACATGGGGATTGGTTTGGGAACAGGTCATACTAATCAGAGTCCAGGACTGATGTGAAGAGAGTGGGAAAAAAATGCTGTCTTTCTTGGGAAAATGATTAAAACTGGGAATGGCTAATGATGGTCCTTGTCCCAACCATATAAAGGGAAACAGCCTGCAAAATAAAGCTAAGAATAGAGAAATAGAAACAGAAGATGGATGGGGAGAAGAGTCCTAGTGAACTTGAGGTTCTAGTGGTACGTTTGACATCATGGTTCCTACAGATTTCCCAGAGGACTTGAGAGTTTTCATAATGTTTCTGACTTTTTGCTAACGCCAATGAAAAATAACATTATAATGATGTTTTCTGGGTTGTTCCCCATATTTCTGATGACAGATGGAATATGTTTGGCCTTTTTGACAAAAAGAGTATATTAGAATTTCTTCAGGAAACAATCTGAAAGAAAACTCATTTCATTTCTTGCCTTAGAAAATCAAATCCCAGGCGCCTGGGTGGCTCAGTTGGTTAAGCGACTGCCTTCGGCTCAGGTCATGATTCTGGAGTCCTGGGATCGAGTCCTGCATTGGGCTCCCTGCTCAGCAGGGAGTCTGCCTCGCCCTCTGACCCTCCCCCCTCTCATGTGCTCTCTCTCTCATTCTCTCAAATAAATAAATAAAATCTTTAAAAAAAAAGAAAATCAAATCCCACTTGTAGGGTAAATTAATTACCTAAAATAACATGTATATTTCTTTCACTAAAATTAATGTAATTTTTCTGTCTATTTAAAAAACATCACATCTTTACACAAATGATTTCAGAATTTTCCTTTCTTTTTGTTTTTATCCTTTAAGGTTTTTTTTTTTTTTGGTTTGCTTTTTTCCAAACTTTTGACCCAAATCACTGACCTAATTCACTACTGAAACTTGCCTGGAAGCCCAAACATAGACATGATAGATAAATTATGACAGATAGATATCATGATACATATATTGTGATATATTATGATAGATATTTATTTTTATACATATACACATACATAAATGTATATATTTTATAGGAATGTCAAGAAAAAAAGAAGCAATAGGATATATATAGATATATATATAAATATATATAATGCATATATAAACATATATAAAATACATATATATAAGTATGTTTTATATAGAGAGAAGGATTGTAATATTTAAAATATTAAAAATCTTAAAATACCTTATATATTTATTATAAGAAGTTGGTTCACATGACTATGGAGACCACCTGCAAGCTGGAGACCCAAGAAAGCAGTGGTGCAATTCAAGTGGAAATATAATTCAGTTTGAGTCCAGAGGCCTGAGAACTAGGGAGCTGAGGCTATAAATCTCGATCAATAGGCAGAAGAATATTCTTGCCCTGGTTAAATGATTGAAGCAGAGAAAAACAAATTCTTCCATTCTCCATCTTTTGTTCTATCAGGGCTCTCAAAGGATTGGATGATATCCACCTATATCGGGGAGGCCAATCTGCTTTGATGATTCAGACACACACAAAAATAATGTGTAGTCAAATATCTAGGCACTCCATGATTCAGTCAAAGTGACAAATAAGGTTAACCATCACAAGATTATTCACTGTAGGAGATATATCTATAACTATAGGAATAGATAGGATATATCTACAGAATATATCTATATCTGTAGAGGATATAAAGATCCATAGAAATATATGGATATATGCCCTACAGTGAATAATATAAGGCCAACAAGAATACATTTAGATGAGAGTAAAGATCTATATTCATGGTAAAGATAACTGCAACTAAAGTGAGCATAGTTGTAGGTATATCAGACAAAGTAATCATTAATGTGAAAGAAGACTTGTTAAATCCAAAACAGAGAATTCAGAAAGACAGCAATAAAAAGAGAATAAATTAATTTTAACTTGCATTATTAGAAGTACATGAGTAGAATTAGTAGCATTTTATTGACCACATCTGGCATTCTTCAATTCTATATATATATCAAGGTTGTAGAACACTTAAGAAATATAGAGGGCTGGCCAGTCAAAATTGAGAACAAACATTATGTCAGATGGAGAACAAGTATAATTTATGTTTTAATTTTACATAAGGTATGCAATTGTTCTTTAAATACAGAGAGTTTAATACTCATTTTGGAATATTAAAATTGAGTAACTTTGTAGACATTATAAACACTAACTGCAAACATGTGAAGGAATGTGAAAAAACAGTTTTCATACTATTTCTTTACGTTAATATTTTTATTGTTGTATTTAATATTTATGAAATCTCAACATCACACATAATTGGTTTCATTCTTTTCTTTTTTGTAATAGATGCAACAATTAAGAGTAATATATTATTCCTCAAGTCACTTTTTTATTCTACCTTTGATACCTAGATAAATATACACTCTAAATGTATCTCTCCATACCACATCCCTAATGATAATGCTTCCTAATGATGTGCTTAAAACCTACAAATATTCTTCAAAGAATTTTTCAGATAAAGAAAAATTTCTTCACTACTTCATTTGCTTTAACCTAGCTCTATTAGATTACTCTTTATGGTGCCATTTAAAGCACTTTTTTATTGATCAAAATTACATTTCTTAGATGAGTTAGAGATAATCTTAAAAATTTTTATGAACTGTTAACATTAACTGAAACACACTTTCCACAAGCTGAGAAATAATATTTAATGATATGCCACTAAAATGATAGCTATTAAATATGTAATACATTAAAGCTGCATAAAATATGTTTTCACTGATGTTTATGAATGTATTCTGCCAGTTCTACTTGCAAAGTAATTAAAATTTTAAATTACATACATGCTTTTTTTAATGCCCTTTATTTAAAGGTTGAAAGAAACAAAGGTAGGTCTGTAATAAATGAAAAATGACTAGAAGAAAAACTAAGAGTTACTATTAAAGAACATTTTAAATAATTGGGTTGTTTCAACAGTGGACTAAGCTATTCCGAAATATATTGAGCTTTCCATCCCTAAAGGTGCTCAAACATAGGGTAGATGATCTTTGATTCAGATTACTCCACATGGGACTCGTGAATGAGTTAGTAAGATATAATGGATGAGCTTAAGTATCTCTTTTATTGTTTCAACATTAATATTCTATGACTTTATTAAGAAAAAAAAGATTACGGCCTAAGAAAAGAAAGATGCTTTGAAAACAGCAGGATTTTGAGTAAAAGTGACTTCATACCTTAATGAAGCAAAAAACAAGGGTGATCAGGGCTTTTTCTAAGACTTTGTGCCGGGAAGCCCAGAATGTTTAGGCATTCCCTCCCTTGTCTTGTCATAGCACACAGTGAATTGCACTTTAATTGTTTATGCATTATTCTTTCTCACTAGACTGTGAGATTCTTCAAGCCAGGTCATATATTTATCTTTTTCACTTTTGAATATCCAGTGTCATCACCAGTTTTTGAAATAAAATGCTTTCAGTATAAACATTAAAGCACAAAAAGGTAAAGCCAGTACCAAATAAATGCCTTACCTAGCCTGTTCCATAGTCCTGAAGTCCTTAATTACTGGGAAATACCTAGACTATAGGAAATGAATCAATGTGCTTACAAATAAAATCTTAGGTCAACAAAACATAAGAGGAGCTTAATATTTAAAAATAGCCAAATTTAGGGAATCTCAAGTTTCTTAGATTTTATTCAAAATTTGCTCTTATTCACTGTCTCATATAATTATTCTTCTCTTACATACTAAGTATATTACTCATGTCTTCTATTTTACTTTTTTGATAAACTAATGATCTTAGAACAGATTAAATTTTAAGGCTTCTTCACTGTAAAAACATTCTGTCCCCTGCTTTCTATACTATACTCTTTGAAAGGAAATCATTATGGGCAGCCCATATAGGGAGAGAGGAGCTATGTTCCACCTCTTTGAAAGTAGTAGAGACTGAAATCTAGCTCCCTCCCCCATGATTTCAATTTGCAGGAACCTCAGATTAGAAGAATCTGATAAAAAATGTACTAGGTCTTTTTTGTCTATAAAAGAAATTTTTAGGGAGTCCCCTTAAATTATCTCTTAAAGATATTATATATTAAAGGGAAGCTCTAATCCGTACACTCTTTGATTAAAATGCACAGCTGCATATAGGACTGCTACAGGACAGAGACTACAGTGACTTTTTAGAAATGCCATGTAAGTCAACAGCTCACAAGAATATTAGGGAA
This sequence comes from Eumetopias jubatus, assembly GCF_037043125.1. NCBI lineage: Eukaryota > Metazoa > Chordata > Mammalia > Carnivora > Otariidae > Eumetopias > Eumetopias jubatus. The sequence continues at coordinate 80,678,869 of NW_028274811.1, read as the reverse complement.
CATCAGTTTCATACTTGTCTTCAAAAGTCCTGTTCTTTTTTTTTTTTTTACGATTTATTTATTTATTTATTTGACAGAGAAAGACACAGCAAGAGGGAACACAAGCAGGGGGAGTGGGAGAGGGAGAAGCAGGCTTTCCGCGGAGCAGGGAGCCTGACGCGGGGCTCGATCCCAGGACCCTGGGATCATGATCTGAGCCGAAGGCAGACGCTTAACAACTGAGCCACCCAGGTGCCCCAAAAGTCCTGTTCTTATTGCATTCATACAATAAATACATCTGTCTCTATTCTATAAATAAATGTGTATTTCTACTGTGTTTGCAGGTTTGTGGCACATCTATTTCTATATCTGCTGCTCAAATGTGAACTTTCTTCACTGTATATTTTTCTCCTTCTTTTGATTATTAAACATACAGAAACAGATTTAATTACTAAAGATTCAAAAAAGTGATCTAAACATCTGTTTAAGCAATAATATACACATTTGTGTATATAATATATAATATTTAGTATTTCCCACAAAATGGATTTTGGTTCTCTTTCACTTGCCTAATAAATATACTTCAAATCAATAAATTTTAACATAAGGTTCACAATTTCTGATTCACTTCAAATGTTAACTCATTCACCTAAGAAATATTTATTGAGTCCTACCATAATCCAGGTTCTGTGCTTGATACTGGGGATAAAATGGTGAGGAAAGAAGTTTGGGTTTGGGTTTTGATTTTCTCCAATACACATATATTAGACCACTTGTAGTCCTCCAGGTCTCCTGGGGTCAGTTCCTTCCCCCCCCCTTCCCCACTGCATTCATTTTGCATAGTTTCTACTACTATGTTTTCAAGTTCACTAACATTATTTTCCTTCCATATCTAACATGCCATTAACCTCATCCAGTGTTTTACTCATGTATTTTTTAACTCATGTCTCTACATAAAATGTCCAAATTCCCTTTGCTTTTTGAATTTATGGAACAGGGTTATAATAACTGCTTTAGTCCTTGTATGCTATTTCTAACACCCGCGTGAGTTTTAGGTAGGTTTAGACTGATTTTTTTTTCCTCCTCATAATCATAAATATCTGATTCTTCTACATTTCATTAGATGAAGGACATTGTGAGTTTTACCTCATTAGATTTTATAAATAATAATCCAAATGTCCATCAAGATGAGAATAAAAATAATAAATTGTAGTATATTTATAGAATTAAATACTACATCAAAATTGAGAAGAAAAACAGTGAGTACACATCAAAACATGGATACATCTCAAAATATTATTCTGAGGAGAAAAAGCCTGACACAAGAGAGAACTTGCTGTAGAATTCTATTTACATGAATTTTAAGAGCTGGCAAAACTACCTGTCGACAAAAGATGATAAAATAGTAATTATTTGGGAGGGGTAGATTATCGATTACAAGAGTCACGGGGAATATTCTGGGGTGGAAGAAATGTAATGACCGGAGCAGTCATTATGCAGAGATATACATATGTAAGATCCATTCAGCAGTGCACTTAAGATTAGTGTACTTCTATGCTTATATATCTCAATAAAAATTTATATTACATTAATCAAATTAAAAATAAAGACATTCCACAACAACCTTCTGGTTGATGCTGGTTAGTGCTGCTGACTAACAGTTGCTGCTGTCCATTTCATCCCCAAATCTAGTTTCTTATGGTCACTACCCTCCTCTATCCTATCTCTTTCATGGAGATTCAGGTGCTGTAGTTTCTGAAGCCATACTGAAATGTATGGTACTCTGTGAAGCTTTCTTCAAGTCCATCAACTTAGATTCATCTTGGTACAAGTCTTCATTAATAGGATTGGACTCTACCTTGAGAAATAAGGTAAAAGTCTTTGGCTTGGAGATTCTCCCAAATCTACCTGAGTAGTTCTATCACCCCCCCTACCACTCTCTTCCAAAGGATTGTAACTGTAAGAGATAGTCACGTGGCAAAAGGTCTTCCCCAGGCAAACACGGGAGTACATTCTTGAATCTTTTCTCTTAATTTCCTATAAATTGATCTCCCAAGCCCAGGACAACTGCTCTTGCATTAGTATCCTACATTGACTTTACTGTCTGTTGGTTTGAAAAATGCTATGCTAAAGGTTCATAAGGTTCAGTCCCTTAATATAGAAAAAAATAGATTGTAAAACTGATCTTTATTTTTTCCACTATCTTTTAAGTTTTTATTTATTTTTTAAATTCAATTAATTAACACATAATATATTATTAGTTTCAGAGGTACAGTTCAGTGATTCATCATCAGTCTTATAAAACACCCAGTGCTCATTACATCATGTGCCCTCCTTAATGTCCATCACCCAGTTACCCCATCCTCCAACCCCTCCCCTCCAGCAACCCTCAGTTTGTATACTATGATTAAGAGTCTCTTATGGTTTGTCTCCCTCTCTGATTTCATCTTGTTTTACTTTTTCCTCACTTCCCCCATGATCTTCTGTTTTATAACTGATCTTTAGAATAACTAATTTGGGCAATTTATAAACCAGTGCATTCATTATCACTGATATACGATATATACTATATATATATATATATATGAGTGTAAAATATATATATACTATGTATAAGTATATATATACTATGAGTGTAAAAATCTCTGATTTTCTAATCAAATCTGAGCAATGCTTTCTTTGTTCTATGATAAATCTGCCTTAAGCAATGAATGTTACTGATTCAAAATGTGAAGATGGTATGAGGATCTAATGTTTAACATGATGACTATCGCTGATAACACTGTATTATAGAATTGAAATTTCCTAAGAGAGTGGAACTTAAATGTCCTCACCAAACAAAAACAAAGTCACATCATATGAGGTGATAGATATATCAATTAACTCAATGGAGGGAAATCCTTTTCCAATGGATACCTATATCAAATCATCACATTATACCCTTTAAATGTCTTATAATTTTGTCAATTATACCTTAAAAAAGCAAAATAAAAATGTGAAAATGAGTAGGGAAAATGAAGGAAAAGAAAAAGGAACTCCCAGGAATGAACAAGAATAAAAAGTACATGAATTGGATTTCAAAATACCACCTATATATAAACACTATCCACTCTATCCAAAGAATAGATCGATTTAGTTTGCCAACATTTACTCATATCTACTTAATATGACAAAAAAAAAAGAATGGAATGCAAGCAAAAATCAAAGAAAGACTATAGTATCTCCCATTTGTTTTTTTCCCCCTTTCAGAAGAAACTCTAGTCATTTCACAAAGAATTAGAAAAACTTCAACAAATATCTTTATTTTGATTTTTTTAAATATATTTTTACTTTGAGATTTCAGATTATAAACCTAATCCTAATTATGATTAGGCTTTCTTTTTCCTTTTTCTTTGTTTACCTCTTTTTATGTAGCTATTCTTATTTGTAATACTTTGGTCCAAAGGTTAGTCAATTAAATCAATGCATGATCTTTCCTTTCAAATCCATTTTTACTCAATAGTTTCCCTTCAAATGGCATTATGTGCCACTCAGTTACCCAATCCAGAAACTTGTGTGGCATTCTTGATTTCTTCCTCTTCTTCTCTCTGCTCCCAAATTAATCAATTAGCAGATCCTAAGGCTTCCACCTCCTAAATCCATTCACCTTTCCATCTCTTTCTTTACCAGCACATTATACTTATTCATGATTCTCTCTCTCTTGGAATATCATAAGAGCTTCCCAATGCATCTGCAACAATTTTTCTCCCTTCTAATCCATTAGCCAAATTATGGGTAGAAAAACTTTATCAAAATCGAAGACTGATTACAACTCTTTCCTGATCGAATCCAGCAACCAACCTGGCCTGCCTCAATTCATGCCAGTTTTTTCCGTGCTCTTCATGCCTTGCTATTCTCTGCATCCTCAGGGCCTCTAAATACGTTCCCCCTGAAGAACCGCCCCCCATTTCTAGGTTCACATCATCAACGCCTGCTGCCTACCCATGCTTCAGTTCTTAGTTCAATGGCCACTGTCTCAGAAAAGTCTTCCCTGATATCCAAACTAGACACCCCTAATGTCAGTAACTTTATACTCAATTCATTCATAACCTCCATTGCTCTTTTCCAGAATGAGTGCTTCTCAACTCTGTTGGCATATTAAAATTGCCAATTGCATCAAATTCTCCAAGATGGTGTTAAGTAGAAGCTAGACAGAAGCAGAGGAAGGAAAGCCCAGAGGCAGAGTCCTAAGTCCTTGAAGGGGAATGATACAGACAAGAGCTAGAAGCAAGCACCATGATGAATAAGCTACACATTAAAAGCCCAGGGGCACAACATCCTGACCTTGTGGCTACTAAGACCTTGGGGCTGACAGATCCAGAGCCACAGGTATGGAGCATGCGCTCTCCTCTTCTACCTCTGCTCCAGGGTAACCCCTAGACTCATCATAATACAGCTGCATTGCCAGTACAGCTCCTGCCAGGACAGAGAAAGGTTGCCAGGACAGTTCAGGTACAAGAACTCCCTCTCCCAACCTGTGGGATGAGTTTCCCAAATGATTGCAAACAGCCTCCATTACCACCCTACTGTACTTCACAGCTCCTCCTAGCCCTGGGAGACCCAATAATAGCCAAACAACCTAGGGGCCAGTTCCACCTACTATAACCTGTCCCCTATCCCACCTTGAGAGTACGTTCGCTTTAAAAAAACTGCTTTGTATTTGCTGCTTTCCTTCCTGCTGTCTATATGCCAGCACACATTCCCATGTAAATCTTCTTGTGGGGAATCCAAGGACCTAGACCTCCATTCATACATTGCAGACTCTTACGCCAGTAATAATGGTACCCAGACATTAGCATTTTTCTAAAACTTCCCTGGCGATTACAATTGGTCACAAGATTGAGAACCACTACTTTAAATATGTGGCTCTCAAAGCACAGCCACGTACTAGAATTGCCATGGGGAGGTTTTAAAAACATCTGAGCTTCACACAAATTAGTTAAATCAGAATCTCTGGGTATAGAGCCCAGGCATTGGTATTTTATAAATGTTCCCACATGAGTCTAATGTGAGATCAGGGCTGAAAACCATGAAACAAGACTAAACTTCCAGTGCCCCAAATTATTCCTGACTTATAACAGTCACAAGACAACAATTTGTTGAAAAAAATAAATGAATTAATTAATAAGTTAATAATTAATTGACTTTGGTTACTTTGATTATGCAATCATTCTTTTGTGTAGTCCATAGTTTTTACAGAAAGTAATACAACTTTTACTTGAACTTCAGAGGTCAGCATAGGCTTCACAGGCTTAGCAAGATCTTAATCCTGACTTTGAACTCACTGTAGATGAGTTCAAAACAAAACCCAACAAGAAAAAAAAAAAAAACTGATGTGTTTTCCACATATTATCTCATTTAATCTTCACACACACTCAAAAATTCTGTAATGTAAAATCGGTATCCAGTTTCTAGAGGTGAGAGAACTGAAGCTTCATAGTGTTTACAGTATTTAATCATGGTCATTCACCTAAATGATGGACAATATGGGATCATCCAGGTCAATCTAACTCTGAAGCCATGCTATTTCTATTTAAACTAAGTCCCTGCTTTCCCGTGATGTTGTTATGATCTGTTTGTCTCTTTTAAAAAGCATCTTTGCAAGTGCCCTCATATTATTCAAGTTTCTCCAAGAAGTAGATGAATTTGCTGCAACATTCATAACAATTTTACCAACTGTTAATTTGGAACATTTTTAGCATGTTAAAAATATATAATCACCATTCCTTATACTTCACTCCTGTTAACACATCAACACCACTTCCTTGAATAACTCCATGCTCTTTATTTTGCAAAATACCATTTCAATTAAAAACAGTGGCTAGCTGCCAGATTCAACAGTAGTAATTGCTTGTCTTGCTAATTGAAAACCCAAACCAAAATGACTTGAGGAGGGGAATTATAATCTAATAATCTATTTTGTAAAAATAACGTAGCCCCCAAAAGTGAAATTCAGTGGCTACCATAGTAAAAAATAAATGCCTTTGATATTAATCAAGTTATATGCTGCGTTATTTAATAATCAAAACAAATACATTAAAATTTTCTTCATTCCATGCCTGTTTTTCCTATTTAATGTATAAGTTAAAGTATATATTCTCATAGCTAAACTTATATAATAGCATTTTTACAATCCGGTGGTGAAGCATAGGAATCAGGGACAATGGCTAGGTTTTATTGTTAAACCCCTGAGAAAACAAGATTTGGGGCCTAATGATCAAAGGTCCACTCCATCAGATTAGCCTTATCTTTGCATCTCAGCACAAATCTGAGAACATTAGAGTGCCCAGTGTGTGATATTAATTAATTAACTAATTAATAGACAAACAAATGCATGAAGTTACCAGGGGTCAGATCCTCAGCTATACAAGCTAAGATCATCATCAAGATCGTTTTGTTTACCTGGTTTTAAATTTTGTTCTTTTCTTTGGTTTTTCAATTCCTGAATGATATTCAGTTTCTTGGGAGATGGAACACCTCAGAACTCTTTTAAAAGGCTTATTTTAAGCTAGATTGATAATTTATTAGTAGTTACTATTAATTTGTATATACCACTTCCTCCCGGTGCGCAGTTTCATTACGCAAACCAAATCATGTAAGAGAATCTGTCCATTAACCACAGAACAATTATAGGAAATGTTTCCATTGCTTCAAGGATATTTACATCAGGCTAGTATTTTATTCTTTATATCTTCAGAGATACATAAATCTAGAATGTAACTCGTACTGGCCATCTGAAACCTTGAGACATCTTCCTCCAGCAGTGCTGGAAAAACACGGCGCATTTTTTGTACCCAGTGCTTCTTTTCAATATCCCTAAATAGACAGATGTTTCTCATCACAATTTTTTAACAATTGTCATATGATATTTACCTAGAGAACAGCTTATATGATCCTAGTTACAATTTCAGTTAAGACTTTGGAAACAAGAAGCATATTTACAAATCCTCTCCCAGGATAAAGTATTCCAATCTGTCAATCATTAACTCAAGAAATGTTTTGTGGTGGACATTTCTGATTTCTTCCATAGTATCAATTCCTACTTTTCAAAAGTCCTTAGTTATCATGCTGGGAGCCACTGGTTCCAGGAAACCTTACTATAGTGGTGAAGCACATAAGCTACACTAAGCCAATCAGGTAGCCCATCCCCTAAGCACACACCATGTAACCCATGCCTAATTAACTGGTGAGAATCTCAAGACGTGGAATGAGATATCTGGAAAAAAATACAATTTTGCTTAGGACTACCTAAGACACTCATAAGAGACCATTTTTCTTCCAGGCAGGAAGCTAGTCAAAGGATGGAACCAACACAGGAAATAACTCAGAGTGAGAAATCAGAGAAAACTGCAGAGAAAAATAGAATGAAAACCTGACATTATAAACCTCTGGACCAAACAGCACCTAAACCTGAACCACCTCTGGAATTTCAACGGCTCCATTTCCAGGCGATCTGCTCAGTTGTACAAGGTTCCATGCCCAGAAGGGATCTCCACACTTGGTTTAATGTTCTGCTGTTGCCTTCTTGAAATTCTTACATACTTTCATCTTAGGACCTATGTTTCTAAGTGAGATCCTCTGTAACAGCAGACCTTGTCTATGAGCAAAAAAGATACACTTGGCAGCAACTAGCACAGGTGGGCTTGTCAAAGCAACATGCGCCTGCCTAGCCCTCTCCAGGACTCCTGGGGCTCTGAGAGAAAAAGCTGGCCAGGACCTGGGTACAGATCCACAGCAGCAGGTGCAGAAACAGCAGCTGGGTGGCAGTGAAAGAAGGGGAGGGAGAGGAGTGACTTCTGGTGGGGGCAGTACACAGGGGCCGGCTTGTCTCTCTGCACCCAACTGCACGAATGTTAATTCTGGGGACTTTGGGATCCAGAGGCAATAAATCACAAGTAAATAAAAGAATATACTTGGACATCCCAATAAAACATGTTAAGGAATTATTAAAATCCTTCAAAGAGTTTAGAAGCTCTGGTTTTGAAAACTGCTGCAACCTGAAATATTGCAAAGCAAATATCCCCAGGCTTAAAGAAATAGAAATTAAATTTAAAGATAGTCATGTCACAGTACCGTGTCTGTAGTTAAGCTTCCACACCGTGGTTAAGAGACCAAGGCTTTTTCCCCTTGCGCTCCACCATTTCACCAAGTCTTCCGGATCATCTGCACCACATGAGAGAACAAGAATTATTTTAATTTTATAAAGAATACAGAAGAGTCCATAAGAGATTTTAGAGGTCATATCTGGTAGTGTTGAGCATAATTTCTGCCCAAATTTCTCTGATCAGAAGTCAGTCCCATGGCCCCACTAAAGGCAAGGGTTTGTAGCCATATGTAGGGTAAGAGTTGCAAGGAAGAAGGGAATTCAGATATTGGTGAGCGCTACCACTTTCCATCCCATAATGTTTAAGCAAAATTATGGTTCTCCCCTTATGTGTCATCCCTACTTTCTGATCTGGTGATCATCCCATTTCTAACCTTCCTACATAGCTACACACCAAGAAAAAAGTAATTTGTATTTCCAGTTCCCATTTCTTTATATCCTATTCTCTATCCATCCTACTGTAATCTGACTTATGTCGCTACTCTTTTAATGAATACGTTTTAACTAAGTTACAAATGATCTCTCTCTCTCTCTCTCTCTCTAACAAATTTCTTCTCTCACCCCCCTCCCCCAAACGCTTTGGACTCAGGCAGGACTCTTTCCAGCTACCGGCGGGCGTCTCTCCAGACATGTCTCCTCCTCTCACTTCTATACTCTCAGGACCTCCTCGCCTCTCTCGATGCCTAAGAAATCCCCTTCAGGCCAAGACCACCTCCTCTAAAAGCACCCCCCGCCACCAGCCCGAGGAGCCCACGTCCACCTACCCGCGTCTCCCAGCCCCCTCCCCACATTTCCCAGGGCCATCCTTTGACTCAGTCCTGGCCCCTAGATTTTGTTCTCAGGTACCCGTCCCTCAAAGTGCCCCCATGCAGTCTTCGCCTTTCTCCCCCAAACCACCTGGGGCCGGGCACCTTGTCCACACTCCAACAAGAGTCGTGCAGCCTGCCGCAACTGGGTCTCCCGCGGGAGCAGACGGATTTCCGGGCGGGGAATGAGCTCCCTCTGGTGGCTGAAGCAGCCAGGGTCGCAAGACGCTCCACTTGCAAAGCCCTGCCGCAGAGCTTTCACAAATGACTTTCTGAATATGACAGTCAATGTGCAATTTTCAGCATTTAATTGAAATAATAGTACATTTGGCTGATTCTCCCAGTCCGATTCAGTTATGCCTTCATCTGTGGTACTTTTTACCTTTTAGTCATCACCATTATGGAATTTAACACCTCGCATCTTAAATACCTTTTCTGCCCTGTGTAGACACCTAGAGGTGAGGAACCACTCTTTTCAATTTTGTAATTCTGATCCCTGTTGCCATGTCTGGAACTTATCAGCATCTCAATAAATGCTAGTTGACAAACAAATAGGTAAAGGAGTAGCCATGTTGTCTTTAAAGTCTATACATGGGGCATCCAAGTAAAGATGTCTAATAGGTTGTCCATTACATAAAAAAGTAATTGATCGAAAGCCTGTCTTCGGGGGGCACCTGGGTGGCACAGTGGGTTATGCCTGAGACTCCTGGTTTTGGCTCAGGTCATGATCTCAGGGTGGTGAGATCAAGCCTGCCTCCCACTGGTGCTCAGGGCAGAGTCGGCTTGAATTTCTCTCTCTCACATTCCCTCTGCCCCCCCCCTTTAAAATGAATAAATAAATCTTTAAAAAAATTTTAAAAATAAAGTGGTGTATTCCTTAATTAACAGTCATACACAAATATGCAGAAGTTGAAATTCATGTGTATATATGTCTGGGGTTTACTTAGATCCTAGAATCTATGAGTTAATAATTTTCATCAAATTAGGAATATTTCTGGTGACAAATAAATGTTCTGTTTCCCAGTCTCTTTTAGGAAAGTCAATTACAGGGCGCCTGGGTGGCTCAGTTGGTTAAGCTACTGCCTTCGGCTCAGGTCATGATCCTGGAGTCTCAGGATCGAGTCCCGCATCGGGCTCCCTGCTCGGTGCAGAGTCTGCTTCTCCCTCTGACCCTCTTCCCTCTCGTGCTCTCTATCTCTCATTCTCTCTCTCTCAAATAAATAAATAAAAATCTAAAAAAAAAGGAAAGTCAATTACATATATATTAGGCTACTTGAAGTTGTCCCACAGGTCTACATGTACTTTTTATTCTCTCCTTTTTTTCTTTTTCCCATTTTGGAGAGTTCCTATAGCTTCAAATTTACTATGTTATCCTTTGTAATATCTGGTCTCCCATTAATTCCTTCCAGTAATTTTTTTCTCGGATAAGGGTGAATAGCAAAAGTTTAAGTAGAACCAAGAAGACAGGAGTAATCAATGATGCCAAATGCCTCAGATAAGTAGAGTCAGACAAGAAAATGTCCTTAAGATATCTTTGGAGTCCCCAGTTACAGTATGTTTGGAAATGAAGTAAAAGTGAATGTTTACTTATAAGTGGGATGTCAGCATTGTGATAGCCCATATAGAATATTCTTTTATAAATTTCAACTGTAAACTAGAGAAAGAAAGGATAGTAGGTAGTATAATGGTATAAGAAATGAAGTTTTTGTTTTCCATATTTATAAGGTGGGGGAAATTAGCATTTGCTTATATGTTAGAGGAGAGGGGCCAAATGATATGATATTGTTAAAGATAAAAATAGAAGGAATGACTGATAGAGCGCAACTCCCAAGGAGAGACCAGAGTGTTCATGCCAGAGTTTGAATGGAGAGAGAAAGAACTGGTGGAGACATATATAACTTTGTAGTTTGAAAAGGAAGGAGGAATGAATATATGGAGTCTTGGCAAATAGCTTCTAGATTTTCTGTGAAGTAGGAAAGCAGTTTGTTGAATGAATGTTTAAATAGAATTAAGTGCAGAGGCAAGTGACAAAAATATGAGTGTGTACATACAGGGAATGGGAGAAAAAGCTGGGTACATAATTTTATATTTGTTTTCTTTGTTTTTTTTAAGATTTTATTTATTTGAGAGAAAGAAAATGAACAGGGGGAGGGGCAGAGAGAGAGAGAGGGACAAGCAGACTCCCTGCTGAGTGTGGAGCCCACTGCAGGGCTCAATCCCAGGACCCCAAGATCATGACCTGAGCCGAAGTCAGACACTTAACCAACCGAGCCACCCAGGTGCCCCAATAATTTTATCTTTGAATTTAAATAAACAATAAATCCTGGGAAACAATGAAGGTCCTGCTTAGCTCAAGACTTGAAACTATAAATTTGAAGTAAAACTCGATCCTGGAGTTAGATTTTTCCCCCTTCATTCATTCTTTTATGCGCCTTACAAAGCACAGAAACAGAGAAGGATGGTGTGAACAGAATCAAAGTTGAAATTTTGCAAGGTGGCGGTGATGAAAGAGAAATCAGGTAAGCCCAAGGAAGAAAGGGAACACAGTAAGGACTAGTAGCATCCAGAGAAAAAAAGCAAAGGACTGGGAATTATATGGGTGTGGAAGAGCAAAAGTAAGGAGAGCCAGCTGGTGAGAAATCCGAAGAAACAGAAAACTGTAAAAATGTTAGAGCAACGGACTCCAAGATTTCACATCTGAAAAAGCTCAGTTATGACTGGCTGTCCTGTGTGACCCCTTAGGTGTGGGTTGCTGATGAAGTCGAATAGAGATTCACCAGGAAAATCAAAGAGGCAAGGTGCTAGATTCATCATGAGAACAGCCCTGAGGATCCCAGGATAACTTGAGAAAACTGAAGGAGAAGGAGGACCCCGAGTTAGTTGTCAAATTGTCAAAAGAATGTATGGACAGCGTTGGCTAAGAGTGTGTGGGATGTAAGAAAACAATATCCTGAGCATTCAAGAAGGAGGCTTTTTGATCATGAGTGGAAGATGCATTCCCATCCTCACCCTCGGTCTGAAGCATGTGGGGGATGAGAGAAGGAACAGACTTCTCTACGGAGAAAAGTAATAAAAACAGTGCCCATGAAATCTTTCCACCTAATTTCACATATTCTATCCATATTTCTAATTGTTTCAATGTCAACTGACTTTGTCTTTGAATTCTGGGGAGCGCCTTATTCAATTAAATCACACAGAGAATGCTAATAGGCTATCTACTGAAACAGGAGGAAAAGCCTTTAGTCCCATTAGTCAATAGGGCGGTAGGAATGGCAGTCAGGAAAATCAGTTGGGTAATAAACACAAATTTCCCTATTGGTTGATCCAAAAGGCAGTATGAGACCGGCTGGGGAACCAAATCACGATCAGGTTGGCATACACCTGCAAAGAGAATTTACTCCAAACAATTCTCATTCAGAGGATATTGCTTGAATTTTATTCACAAATATAATTTTTAAAAAAAGAAAACAATATTTTTTCAAACTGAAATGAAAAAGCCACATCCCAACTCTTCTTAATGCTCCAGGGAGGCACATCCTAAACACTAGGAATAATCAGATTTGCCTCCTCAGATGCCCAGGGGTACAGATTTCACTCTCTGTTGCTCTTTGAGCCAGGACAATCTTCACCAACTTGCAGCCAGAACAGTGGCAGAGGGCTCTGTGCCAGTAAAGGCCTAACACTTGGGTTTTAATGTGACTTGGATCATTGACTTGAAATTCTTAACAATTATACTTGAATTTGTGCTTTGCATAGTTCAGGGACTTAGAATGTCTCCTTACCTGCAGTCCCATCCCCCTCCACCTCTGCTGGACCAGTTCTCAGCCTCCCTTTCTCCTGCCTGCCCAACGATAGCACTGGCCCTCTGTCACCAGCTAGGGCCTGGTCATGAGCATCTAGAGGGTGGAGGTCAGGCACCTTCACCCTGGTGGGACTTGGTGGTGATCACTCCTCCCCAGATGGCAGAGCCTTGGAACATTCCACAGTAGTCTCTCACTCACCCTGAGCTAGGTAGCTAGTGCCTCCAGAAGCAGGAGTCTTAGTGCCCTTTGTGGTTTGGGCCTGACATCCCTGCTCAATGAGATTCAGCATGTTGGTCTGGAGCCTGGCCAGAGGTGGGGACCCAGCATATGGTGAGCCATGCAAGCACACTCAGTCACGGGACAGGGCCCTGAGGTGCCTGGGAATGTCTGCAATCACCCTCCAGGTATCCTCCTGCCCAAAGAGCATGCAAGTAAACAGTAAATTTAAAACTATGTATTTATATCTATATTTACATCCTTATCTTCTGGTGAGAAAGACTGCCGGAAGAAAGGAATTTTATACTTTAGTACCTTTACTAGCACTTATTTCCTGCTATTTGAAAAGGATCCTACATTTTCATTTTGCATTGAGCCCCACAAAGTATGTAGCTGATCTTGCTCTGAGTTCTCAGCAACAGGAAACGACCTGAAGAGTTTAAGCCACTCACTTGCATCTGGCAGATCCTGCAGAAGGTTCATAAGAACGTTCCACTATTCTTCCATAGACAAATGGAAGAATATTCCCGTCCCACAGATATTCTAGTGGGATAGTTCTGTGTCTCTGCCTGTCTATGACATCTTAAGTGCTGGAGATTGAAAATTATATAAGGTGCAATACTTATGAATTGAATGACTTATCTAAGTATCTGAAACATCATTGCAAATGGTGAGTTCACACCTCCTTGAAATGTGCTATTGATACACTTATGTTAAATGAATGTTTATTTCAGATTTTGTGCTCTGATAAATTATCTAATTTAACCATAAAAATCCATCTTTTATAGGAATTAATCATTAATTCTATTTTAGATATGAGGAAACTGCCTGAAGAGGGTTATATGTCACCAGCTATGTAGTGGAGTTGGGAATCACATCACGGCCAACAGGCAACACTATCTATAGACTGGCAAGGTTGGAAATGTTGTACTATATAGAAAATCCTTGATTGGGGATGCTGGAATATAAGATTCCCATATGATTTTTAGTTTAGAGATGCCATTTCAAAAATAAAAAATCTATTAATCTTCTTAATGCTTTAGATCAAAAATCTCCTCTCTGCCCCAGTTTTAATTAATATAACTTGTCTTAATATCCTGGATAAGGCTTTTACCACCCCTCTATCAGTAACTGTCCACTAATTTTAAGAGAATTCAGACTTTTATGCAAGACACAACAAGATATTGCAACATCAGTTGTGTTAAGGGATTTTTGCCACATGAAGAAAAATAATTCATCTATCTTTAAAAGAGAATTTTTTGTTTCTAGAATTTTACTATTGGGTAAGACTAGAATATAGGTTCCCAAGTCAAGAAATGAGAGAAAGTGGTAATTGCTTAAGCAGAGAGCTTAGATCAAAGAGATATTGTTTAAAGGACTAAAGGTAAAATATGTTTTTATTATAGCTTTTAGCTGCTTCAAGATCTATTGCCTTTGAGGTTGAGAAAGCACTCCAAAGAGGGTAATAATGATTCCAGAAACAGAGTTTATACTCTATTGATGATGTCCTTTCCTATCCTCCTATAAGTGGCTTTCTATTACTGATATATACCAGACCAAATTGTGTACCTTTCTCTATGAATAATGAAAGCAGGCATAAGCACAAGAAATATAAGGGGACTGTTGTAAACAGATACTTCTGTTTCATTACCACTGTTTTATTAACAAATCACTTCCATTAAAGAGATTATGAGATTGCAAAAAGCAATCCAAAATGAAATAGTCCAGGCCTAACTTTCATTTGGTAATGAATTGAAATGATTTGCCTGCAGTCGATTCAGTTCCTCATTGTTTCTGTGACTGCGCTAAGTCCATTTTGTATCTTGAATTGTGAGTGTGCTCTCCCCAGTGTGGTATGTGAATCATCTTTTCTAGGGGAAAAGGATGTTTCCAATTAAACCAAGATATACATCTCTTACCTCCTAATGCAGAAAGTGGTGTGTTATATGTAATACACCTTATATTGCAACAATGTGCTCAAGAGCCCCATACTTCTTACTGTACTTATCCTACAATCCAATAGCTTGTGACAAAGCTATAAGCTTTTTTAATAGTCACGACTCCACAACTTACTATTAGCATCATCTTAATCTTTTTTTTTTTTTTTAAGAGAAAGACGGGTTTGGGGTGGGGCAGAGGGAGAGAGAACCTTAAGCAGGCTTCACATCCGGCACCAAGCCCAGCACAGAGCCCAGCATAGAGCTCAATCCACACTAAGGCTCCATCTTACAACCCTGAGATCATGACCTGAGCTGAGATCATAACCTGAGCCAAAAGCAAGAGTCGGACACTTAACCAACTGAGCCACCCAGGTGCCCCAGCATCATTTTAATCTTAAACCAGCACTTCACTTTTGAATACTGAAACTTTAACTTCTGGGGAGAGTCACAAAGTGTCCTGTTTCAAACTTTTTTTAAGTGACGGGAACCAAATGTGGAAAATAGGTCTTGTGTTTCAAAGCCTAGAATTATTGGGGATTATTCAGGTATATACCATCTTTTCTTTAAGGTGGTAAGAAGAGATGTTAGTCATATATTGTTTCATTTTGGAGCTTGGAAAAACAAAATGTTGGCAATATTCTACCAATTCCAAAACAGATTTTAAAATGGGCCTGGTCTATGGAAACCAGAAATCTGAAAATCACAGTTCCTAAAGAAGCTGAGTGGTGCAAGGTAACAACTTATGCGAATATCCTCAAGTACAGAGACTCAGGAAATAAGGGGAATTAAACAGAATTGATTTCTGGTGGAATGAGCACTAGGTATATAACTGAATAAATTTTGATTTTTGTAAAAGTCGTTTGAGGTTTCACATTCCTCAGAATTTCCCATATCTGCATACTATTGTGTTTAAACTTTCTGCATACTATATAGTTAATAGACTTCATTAACAAGGTTCTACCAGTCAGTCAACATTTCACATCGAGCTTAAAACATAATTGAATTCAGGAAAATGCAAGTAATTATTATTTTTTATTTGTTCTGATATGATTGAGGAATTTTATGTATTTCCAGAATAATTCCGTTTTTGTTTGGACAATCAAAGCAGCAAATACTCAGAAAAATAAATTTGAAAAACAGAGAAAATTATAAAATAAAGAATAAAATAACCAGTAAAGCCCTAACAAAATATATTACTCATTATTTTACAATTGTTTTTCTAAGCTTTTGTTTGTTTTACAATACGGGGATTTTACTGTTCATATGGATGTCTCTTTTTTCAGAAATGTATCATTTAAAAAGAGAATTCTGGGGTGCCTGGCTGGCTCAGTCGGTAGAGCATGCAACTCTTGATCACGGGGTTATAAGTTCAAGCCCCACGTTGGGTGTAGAGATTACTTAAAATGATAGCTTAAAAAAAAAACATAAAAAATAAAAGGAGATGGGCGCCTGGGTGGCTCAGATGGTTAAGCGTCTGCCTTCGGCTCAGGTCATGATCCCAGAGTCCTGGGATCGAGTCCCGCATCGGGCTCCCTGCTCCTTGGGAGCCTGCTTCTCCCTCTGCTTCTCTCTCTCTCTCTCTGTCTCTCATGAATAAATAAATAAAATCTTTAAAAAAAAATAAAATAAAAGGAGATTTCTAGATAACAATGCAGGATTACAAAATCTACATCCCTCAAAATTAGACAAAATTTTGAAAAGCAGAAATAAACAAATAGAAATTTCAACATCTGCAAAACAAACCAAGTTAGAAGTCAAATTTCATTCCATAATCTTTGAAAAATCTGGACCAAGGAAAGAATTCTGCCACAGCAATATTTGTGTTATAACACATGTGCATCATTTCCGGAGAGAATGTGAGTCAAGGAAATCTCCAAAATTATCAATACCCACCAATTTGAAGACCAGTGGATAAACAAGATAAGTAGGTAGTCTAGGAAAAGCAGAGGCTCAACCCCTATAGAGTAAGAACCTCTAGCCATTTACAAGTATTGCATGATCAGCTGGGGGGAGTGATTTGAGGCACCCAAGTCTTTTGCCGAATGATCATGATATTCCCTCTAGCTAAGTACAGACAACTCTAGTTCATACCATCTCACATAAACTAAGTGTAAGAAGTGTCCAGGATATCAAACAAAAGCTACATATAATTCCAGCAAAGCTCTTCCTCCCAAGTGGACCAAAAAGTCACATCTCAAGTCACAAACTGTAGGTGGGTAGAGGATAAAAGATTTCAGTTTCAGACATAGTAGTCATGGAATCAAGGAGAATTAATCCACATGATATAACAACAAACCAAGGTTTTGGCAGAGCAAGATGAGAGAAAGAAAATATTTAGCAAGTAAACAAGTATACCACAGAAATGGATAAAAGAAATGTACAACACATTTTTAAAACTGTCAGAGTCCAATCTAAAAGGAAACACAATGCAAGAAAAAGGAAAAGAAAAAAAAGCAACAGCTCATTGAGAGTGCCTCACAATCAAGAAAAATCAGGAATATTATAGTGAAGTGGACCAAATAACTCTTATAGAAATAAAAACTAACTTAGAAACCTGTGGAGTAGATAGCTATGCCCCAAAATCATAGTATTGATCTAAATGAGGCTGAGAAAGGAGAATTCAACAAATGAACAAACATTTGTCATAAAAGTATATATAAATATTAAACTGGCACACTGCATTTTTCAATAATGTGACATATAATAAAATATTGAAAATATTGTGATTATACTGTCAAACTTGAAAAATAAAGAATTCTTCAGGATCCTTGCAGAAAATGTCACCATTGGGAGTTAGAGGTGGACCTAGTCAAATGGTCTCAGGTTTTCCCACTAGGAATGTCAGATAGCAGTGAACAAATTATCTATACATCTGAAAGGAATATATGTTGATGCAAGAATATTATAAACAGTGATAACTTTTTGTTCACATACAATGGCGGTAAAAGAGATATTCCTGAAAACTCATGAATCAGAGGGATCTGTGTGTAAAATAAAGACATATATATTATATTTAATAAGTTCTCATTTATTTTTATATATAAATAAATAAGTAAAAAGAGAGGGAGAAAGGGGGATGGGGTAACTAGGAACAATATTCTCCTAACGCATTATTTCTGGATGGAGACATATTTTAGTTAATTTCCTGGTTCTTCCGCTTGCTTCTTAAAATAATATTTAGGTATTGTTTGGTATAAAATAATTAACTGATTATTCTAAAAAGTTTAAAGCATAATTTTAACTATTGCCTAATGTGCATTTTTGTGTATATACTATATATAATTATAATAGTTTATAGTTCATTTCTAATTTTTTGTTACTGTCAATCACACTGTGATGAATATCTTTATATAAAATCTTTGTATCACTGATTATTTTTAGGAACTGAGTCTAAGAACTACTTCCTTAAAGAAGAAAATATTTTAAGTTTCTTTAGATAATTAATATGTTGCTTTGCAGGGAGATTGTCTCCATTTACCCTTCCATCAAAAATGAAAAGTGTTTATCAGACTATACTCTGTGTTTGATTGAATATTTTACATTTTTACTTTCTAGTCATATTTTTATATTAATTGTTTTTCACATCTACCATCTGTTACTAAAAAGCCTTTTTAAAGTATAATAAAGATAAGTGGGGCATATAGTTGACATATAGTTTTGTGATACTAACGAAGTTCAGCACATCACATCTTTTTTAGCCATTTGTATTACTTTTCTTGCAAAATACCTGATCATGTTTGAAGATGTTTTTCAGTTCTGTTTACTTGTTTATTGATTCCAGAGTCTTCAAAGATTTGGAAATTAATACTTTTTGTTTACATATACTGCAAATATCTTATCCCAGTTAGTGTTCTATCTTCTAACTTACTCTAAAATGCATTTTCACAAGCCTGAGTTTTTTTTTCCCTTTTTAAATTTTTTTATTTTTCATATGTTCAGTTAATTTATGTATAGTTAATTAATCATTAATCAGTTAATGTACATATAGTACATCATAAGTTTTTGTTGTAGTGCTAAAGTTCTTAATTTTGATATTACCAAGTTTTTCACCCTTTTACTTATGATTGCTGCCTTGTTTCTTGTATAAGAAATCTACATTTTCCACATCCCCAAAGGTAATAGTCACTCCTTTGGTCAATAACCTGCCATGCCACATCTTTCATAAAGCAAAGTTCCTCCTAAATAGAAGTCTTTTTCACAATTCTCTACTCTCTACTATCGGCAATTATCTGTCCCCAAATCACTCCTAAACAATCTCAATATTTTTGTTTTCTAAGAGGCTTTTTCATCTCCTTTTTTTTTTAATTTCCTTTTATTGGGGAGGTTTGACTATTCTTGGCCCTTTGTACTTCCATACAAATTTTAGAAACAGTTTATTATTTAAGAAGAAACTTGTTTGGGGCACCTGGGTGGCTCAGTCAGTTAAGTGTCTGCCTTCAGCTCAGGTCATGATCCTGGGGTCCTGGGATCGAGCCCCGCATCGGGCTCCCTGCTCTGCAGGGAGTCTGCCTCTCCCTCTACCCCTCCCCCCACTCGTTCTCTCTCAATAAATAAACAAAATCTTTAAAAGAAAAAAAAAGAAGAAGAAACTTGTTTGAGCAACCTTGAATCTATATCTAGGCAGTATTGACACTTTAAAAGTTTTTAAAATACATAAACATTAAATATCTCTTCAAATAAATGTCTTCATGTAAGAATTACTCTGAATGATAACTTTTTTAAAGATTTATTTATTTATTTATTTGAAAGGGAGAGAAAAAAGGGAAGGATAGAGGGAGAGAATCCCCAAGCAGACTCTCCACTGAGAGCGGAGCCTGATGCGGAACTCAGTCTCATGACCCATGAGATCGTGACCTGAGCCAAAACCAAGAGTTGGAGACTTAACGGACTCAGCCACCCAGGTGCCCCCCTGTATGATACTTTTTATGAATGCTAAGAGTTATCATGTTTAAAGTTTTTATTAGTTTATAGTTATTTCCAATGGTATTTAAAAAGAAACATAATATCTTGGGCGCCTGGGTGGCTCAGTTGGTTAAGCAACTGCCTTCGGCTCAGGTCATGATCCTGGAGTCCTGGGATCGAGTCCCACATCGGGCTCCCTGCTCAGCGGGGAGTCTGCTTCTCCCTCTGACCCTCTTCCCTCTCGTGCTCTCTCTCTCTCATTCTCTCTCTCTCTCAAATAAATAAATAAAATCTTTAAAAAAAAGAAACATAATATCTGAAATTTGGAATGTATTAATCCTTTCTCTATACCATTTGATGAAAGGTAGTTTTTTTCTCTAAAATATAACTATGTACAAATATGTGGTATATATAATATATAACACAAAATATATGAATATATATTAGGTATGAGAAGAAGGCATGTATATACAAAGATAAATTATATATAAGGTAATTTATAAATATCTAACATAAAGTGCATACTATATAGAATTATATGTAATATAAAATGTCAAGGATATCTACATAATCCACAATTACTTATATTACTCAAGTAGACAATATAACTTTTTATTATTAACTCATTTTGATTTTCCAAACATTGATAATGTTTCAAAGTATCTCATCAATATTCTTTGCTGATATTTCGTTGTATTTATAACATTTTTGTGTTGTGAAGCTATCTTGTTTGGAGGGAAAATATTAATATTTTTGAGCTTCAGCAAAGATTGCAGTCTCTTTTATAAGGTAAACAATTTTTGTTCTTTAATTCTTTCTATTTTGTGGTCCTCTTCAAGAACACTATTGCCATTCTGTTTTCTTATTTTGCTTATGGTAATCCTCTTTGACCAGCCTTTTTTAACTATTTCAGATGTACCTCTGTAAACAGCATGTAGTTATATTGGTATGAAAGATATATTTTTAGTTTTATATCTATATTGTTAGTTTCTGGGGAGGTAGACCTGGGCCTTACATATCTTTATATCTCCTGAGTAGTCTACACTGTTCTGGACATGAGAGAAGCCCTGTAAGATTTTGATCTATAAATTCTGACATCATTTATGAATTGTCAATATGAACTATTATAGTTGAAATATCCAAGGACACTTTGTCTCAGATCTTAGTTCGCTATCACAATACTATCTAACCTCCCTTAACTACTCTTCTCTTAGCTGAAAAAGAAGAAAAAATATGTTTACTCATCAGGAAAACTGTTAGAAATGCTCGGAGTGATAGACATTGGGGAGGGTATGTGCTATGGTGAGCGCTGCAAATTGTGTAAGACTGTTGAATCACAGACCTGTACCTCTGAAACAAATAATACATTATATGTTAAAAAAAAAAAAAGAAGATAGTAAGAAGGGAAGAATGAAGTGGGGGGGATCGGAGGGGGAGACGAACCATGAGAGACGATGGACTCTGAAAAACAAACTGAGGGTTCTAGAGGGGAGGGGGTGGGGGGACGGGTTAGCCTGGTGATGGGTATTAAAGAGGGCACGTTCTGCATGGAGCACTGGGTGTTATATGCAAACAATGAATCATGGAACACTACATGAAAAACTAACGATGTAATGTATGGTGATTAACATAAAATAATAAGAAGAAAAAAGAAAAATTATGTGAGAATGAAAAAAGAAAAAAAGAAATGCCCAGAGTAAAAGGCATTTAGAGAAATGCTTGGTAACATTACCATGTCTTCTATAAAAATGAGCACAGGTGCTATTGGTTTT
Source organism: Eumetopias jubatus (assembly GCF_037043125.1). Classification (NCBI taxonomy): domain Eukaryota; kingdom Metazoa; phylum Chordata; class Mammalia; order Carnivora; family Otariidae; genus Eumetopias; species Eumetopias jubatus. The sequence goes on along the minus strand of NW_028274811.1, from coordinate 80,657,308 downwards.
TAATAAAATAAATTCCCAGAGCCTAGACATTACTTTTTCACCATAGAAATCACAGTTTAAACTTCCTCTGAGATGGTATGAAAGCTTCCTATGATTCAAGTCTAGCCAGGAACCACAGAACTGAATTGGTTAAGTCTGCTCAAGGTGACAAGCTGCGGCTGGCAGACAAAACAGTTAGAAACCAGGCCGAAAACGCTACATCTAATTTTACTTAGGATGTAAGAAGAGATCCAGAACACTGGTCTGTTTACTGGCAGTGTAACGTGTGTCCCTGCACCATTCTCAGATCATCTGGGAGGAGGTGTGCTCTTGAAGGAATAAGGCAGCTCATCTCCAGGGCTCTTTACCTAATTATTATAAAAATATGTTTGTGGCATAATGTAAAGTTTGACAAAGAATGGTCATATTTTTGTCACACATGTAAACACAGTTATTTATCCTAATATAAAAAGCAAGCAAGCAAATTTTTAGCAATCTAAATTATAATACAGTGCTTTTTTTTGTTCTAATTCAGTTTCTTAGTAGATAATTTATTAGGTTCAGAGTTATATTTCTTTCAAACCTCTATGTGCCATGTGCACTTACCCACACATCTCATATATTCTGTGCATGAAGGTTTGGGTAAGGGGTATACAACAGACAAGTATGTTGCAGACAGAGAAGGAAGTAAAAAGCACAAATCTTGGTGGCTTCACAAGAGTCATCTAAACTCTTCCTGGAAAATCCCTGAATATAAAACCTTACCATGCAGACAGTGGTAATCCTTCCATTTAACTTCCTGTTTTCTTTTATGCTTTGATTAGCAGTCTATGTAATCATTCATTTATTTTTGGAGTTGTGTGGCCTCTAGTGGTATATGGAAAAAACATGCAATGAAAATCGTGCAAGACTTTATACCGCTATCTCCTGAAATACTCAGCAGAGTATTATCTGAACTTAAAACAATTATATATGCATGACTTTGACTTAATACAATGCTCTTATGTAACAGTTTTAGATTTTGGCCCCACTTGTTCCAAAGCCCCTGCTACTTCTAGACATGTATTTATAGGAAAATGATATGGAAATAATTATTCTATTTCTCTTCATGCTATTTCTCACATTTTTCCCCAGAGGTCAGCATCAATATTTAGACTTTATAAGAAGATACTTCCCCTAAGTTAGTAACAATTATTTTTCAAAAGAGTGTAGTCAAATTATTAAAACTTGTTAGGAGTGTTATAGGCATTTTATTCTTTTTTAAAAGATTTTATTTATTTGTTGTAGAGAGAGAAAGAGAGAGCAAAGGGAGGAGCAGAGAGAGGAGGACCAGCAGACTCTGCAGTGAGCGCAGAGCCCAGGGCGGTGCTCCATCCCAGGACCCTGAGATCATAATCTGAGCCAAAATCAGGAGTCAGATGCTTAACTGACTGAGCCACCCAGGCCCCCTAGGCATTTTATTCTTAACCAAAAACTCATTTTTAATTAATTTAATTTAAAATGTTTATTTTCTAGATGACCTAGTTTCCCCCCAAACCTCTGAAACATTTACAAACCATAACACTAGGTCAGTCAGAATAAGCCGATAGAAATCAAAACAAATGTCAATTTGTTTAATATGAAAATCTGCTATTTGCACCTTTATTCAGAGTCACTGTATGTTGAAAGACCCTAAATGGAAGACTAATTAAGCTTAACCAAATTGTGAACTAATTTACCAATATGTTCTTCAAGAAACATTTGACTAGCTAGTTCATATCTTTGAAATGTTACACGACTTGAATTACATTCTATATTTCAATCAATTGGATCTATTCCTTATTCTGACAAAAAAAAAGTATTGATTCCAAAGGAAACCCCAACAAGTAAGAAAAATGTACAACTTGCCACAATAGGCCATTTGGCACTAATGTCTTTTGACATATGGTACTATATGCAGAACAGGGATTGCCTTTGGGATTGCCAAGATCTCTTCGGAGACGTTCTTTGCCTCTATTTCAAAACCTTACAGATGGAAAGTCTAAAAAAAAAGAAAAAAAAAAAAACACTGAAAGCAGACAGTAATATACTCTACAGTTAAAGTATTTTCAAATTTATTACAAAGTATTAGCCTGCTGCTGGAATTATTCACTAGACTACAGATTTTAAAGACATTTCCTAATTCATCATGTTTACTAGCACAATTTCCCTCAGATTATAATGAAGGAGTTTACAACTAGAGATTAAAAGATAAAGACAATGCGGTATTTAGTGAGAACCATAGAGTGATAAGAAAATACAAATTAGGTGTCTACTGATGCCCTTTGCAAGAGAAGATTATTCTGCAGCGTTATCACACTTATACTTCATAAAATAGCTGAAGAAAATGAAGCATAGGAATATGTGAGCTATGTAGTGGCAGTTATTGGAAATGGGTTTTTGATTTAGTTGCCAACTGAGAATTCAGAAACAAAATAAAACCCTTTCATGGCCATCAGAAAATATGATTTTCTAAATAAGAATAATGAATATTGTCTACATAAATGATCCCCATGTTAATTCATCTAACATCCTTCAGAGCCAGGATAACACTATTTTAATAGAATTCTGATAGTGAATGTATAACACTGAAAAGTCATTTGTAGACACACATAAAACCATATTATATAAAATTGTGAGAAGCGCCATTCCTATAATGAAATTGACAAGGCAAAAGTGAATACTCTTTGAAAGAGCAAAATTCTTCACAGTTGCCAACCTCCCTTAATGCTGATATTACCAAGTGTTTAGTGATGGGTGAAATTCAGCTATATTTGGCTGGAGTAAGTTTCTGGGTCCAAGAGAGTGGTAAGAAGGATATGCTTTGAGGAAAGGTTTATATTTGTGGTATATTTTGAAGTCAATAGAGTCAGCTGTCATGTTTGAGTATCTATTTAATTTATTCTGGTCAATCAGTATTTATTGACCATATAAATATATTTTTTAATGTTTTATTATAGGGTGGCTTAGTTGGTTAGGCATCCGACTCTTGATTTTGAATCAGGTTATAATGTCATGGTCGTGAGATCAAGCCCTGTGGAGGGTTCTGCTCTCAGCGGAGTCTGCTTCTCTCTCTCTCTCCCTCTCCTTCTGCCCTTCTCTTCACTCATGCTCTCTCACTCTCTCTAAAATAAATAAATAAATCTTAAAAAATAAAATGTTTTATTATGAATTTTTTTCAAATATGGGCAAAACATACACAAATTACTATGATGAATTTCCATATATATAATATCCATCTTCAAACATATTATGCTTTCTATTCTTTATTAGGATCAAGATGCAAAAAGTTTGGTTAAATAGAGACTATACGAAAATAGCATCAGAAATTTGTAAGCCTTTTTAGGAGAATGTTTAGCAGTCATACACCTCTCTGCCAGCCAAATAAAACTAGATAAAACACTTAAATACCAAATCATTAGCTTTTTTCATTTGGGTATGTTAAAACTGAAAGGCAGGTTAGTTATCAATATACTAAAAATTAGATACTAGGAATTTTAGTCCTGATTTGACTGCTACCATATACCTTTTTAAAAACTTTTTTCACATTTGAAAAATGTATAAAACGCAAGTAACATATTATATATGTTTATATTATATACAAATATATATACACACGTACATGTGCTTTAATAAGCTGATATTTATATACATATAAATACCAAGATATGTGTGTTTCTTTACATGGATACAAATATCAGTTTACTACAGCAGTTGGTAAATTTTTGAAAATAAAATCTTCTGAACATTAGATAATTTTCAGTTAGGTTCAAACACCATAGCTCAATTTCCAACATTCCTGAAAAGTCCTCACAACCCCACTCACAGACTTTTAGAAAAAAAAGTAGACCATCAGTGTTAAGAGGTTCACTTTGAAGGTGAGATAAATGGTGGTTCTAATATAATAGGTAGTCCAGCCAATATCTCTTTAGAGAAATCTCTGTGTTTAGTAAATTCATCTAAATTCAATTAAAATTAAAAACAACCTGAAATGTTTGCCAAGTTGGAAGTAATGTCTCTGAGAATTTAGAGATATTTTCTCTTAATTAGTATTTTATACAAATGTTTTTGCATCGTCTCAACACACAGCATCATAAGTAGGTCTCCTGATGTTCCTGGGAGGAGCTCAGATGTCATATTTCCTCCAAAGAATGTAGAACAATTTAAGACAGAGCAAAGTACAGGGCCTTCATTACAAATGGCCAAATCTACTGCCTCTCCAGTGAGAAAAAGGTGAAGATGTAGCTCAGTGTTTTTGATACTATGTATAGCCTTGAAGTAAACTTGTTTTTTTGGTTGTTGGGTTTTTGTTTTGTGTGTGTGTGTGTGTGTGTGTGTGTGTTTTCTCCTAGACCTTTCTTCTTTGACAAAGTTCAGCTTGACTTTCTAAACAAGATTAATGTTTATGGTCGACACAGATTATTCTGATGTCAGTCAAGGCACTGCTCTTTCCTTGGTTACTAAAACAATATTGGTACTGGCAGGTATAAAACACGCTTTCCAACACAGACAGACAGTGAGTTCAGTTTGGAATCTGAATCCAAATTAGGTCCCCTATTAATTGCAAATGGTAAAAACCTTTGCTTTAGTTTTCTAATTAAGATTAATGATGGTGGTTTGAAGAGCTGATACCAAAACCCTGGCATTAACAGCAATCATTTTTCAACGATGGCAAACATGCTTTTCTTCTGAAGTCCTTCCTAGTCCAAAATAAGAGTTGGCAAGAAGAAGGTGGTATTGAGCGGGGCAGAAGATTTGATAGCAGCATTTCTTAAGACTAAACCCCAAATATATTGAGCATACAAAAATCTCAGGAAAAATATCATTTCAGGCAGTACGTACCCGATCAAAACCTGCTCTCCAAAAAAAAAAAAAGAAAGAAAGAAAGAAAGAAAGAAAGAAAGAAAGAAAGAAAGAAAGAAAGAAAGAAAGAGCTCAGCTAATATGAAAAACAAGGGGCTCCATGTTCTTGAATGAGATTCTATTGAAAGTTATAAATAACTGGTAAAAATAAATGTTTCCAATTAAAGTGCTTCTGGATATCTGTTGATTGTGAGTGAGATGATTTAAACAGAGTGCACAGCCGGAGCACAGATACACCATCTGGAATTACTAACCGAGAAACCCATAAACTCATCGATGTATTACATGACTTACTGTCAGGCCTCCATGGAGTAGGTATCATCAGATTCTAAAGCTTCACATTTAGGCCACTTTAGAACTCGCTTAAGACAGAATATGTTTCATTGAAAAAAGCCTCCCTTTTTGGATTGTGTTGTGTATGCTCTAAAAACAAATTCCTCAGAGGGAGATGAAAGAAAATCTGGGGAAATAGCAACCAGTAAGATTTTTCTCCCAGCTGCTTTGTCTGTTTTAGACAACCGCAGAAATCATACAGTGGATTTTGTTCCACAATCAGTAACACACGTCATGTCTGAAAATATAGACCTCTTTGGAAGGATGACTGCTTAGTGCCCTTAGGATTTTGAGGTGGGTGTTTTAACTTTTTTTTTTTACAATTATATGAACACAAGAGAGCTTTTGTGTGCCAAGATATACATGTTCTTTAAGCAAACAAAAGTGGAAAATTTTAGCACATTCCACATTAATAGAAACAGAATTGAATTTGCCTGAGTTCTGCTTATGAATGGCATTATTTATACAGCTGTGAATTGTATTGAAACACGACAATGTGGGGAAAAAAATCTACATTCATTGAATTATCCAGCTGACTTCTGTTTTTTTAATGTACACTCATCACAAAATCTAAAGCACCAATTTTTAAAAATACTGAATGCTTTTAGAAAAAGTTCCATAATTCTTTCTCTTTCGGTCTGCTTTTCAAATTGGGTTATGACCTGTAGAAATGAATTGTATACATGGGCTTGTTTTATTAACATATCTTATACTTTTTTTCCTTTAAGTGTGAAGACCTTCTTGTTCTCTAGCCCTAAATGAGAGAAGAATCCCATTCTCCATTGAAATTGATTGGCTATAGAGAACCTATGGATCTTTATCTGAAAATCATTCCCCGTAGCATATGGAGATTCCTGCAGCCACTGTTCTTGAAATGGGCAGAACAAGGTAATATTTTATTTCTTCTCTAAAGTAGAAGGCAGAGTTAAATTCTTGACAATTTTTGAGAAATCAACATTAAAATGGTGTGATCAAAATGAAAATCACCACTAAAACAGCATGATCAAAATCAAAATCTCTATAATCATTGCCAACACTAACCTCAGTTTCACTGCTGGGAAGAGTACACTAAATGGGCTTGTCTACCCCTAGCAAGGGCAATTAAGAAATGCAAATAGGTCTGCTATGCAACCCTTAAGAGAACACAAAAGTGAGTAGAAGAGGGCATATTTTTGGTGACTTCAGGTGGCAGCAGTGAGCCTTGCTTAACTATAAACTAAGTTCCTTCTCTTCATCTCCATCACTGTCATATCCCACATATGCCAAACAAGTGAATATTCTTGAGTTTCTGAATAACATCAAACTTTCTATGCATAAGTTATTGACCTTTTATATAGTTATTGGCAGAACTGATCATTAACCTATCGATTGTCTTTTTTATCATTTTTTTCACCTTAGTATAGGGTCTTTCTTGATAGGCATTTACCCTTATCAACTTTTTCCCAAGAGAGCTGGGATTATCTGTTGTATTTTATTTCTTTATCCAAAATTTCTAAGTTCCATACTCTGTGAACAGATTTGGTATAAGTTTTTGATTACTGTTTTAACAAATCCCCACCAACCTACTAACTTAAAACAAGATGAATTTATCATCGATGTTTCTGTAAGGTCAACACGGATTTTACCAAGATAAAATCAAGGTTTTGCTTGGGCTGTATTTCTTTCTCTTGGCTCTAGGTGAGAATCTATTTCCTTGTCCTTTCCAACTTCTAGATGCCACCCACATTCCTTGGCTGGTGGTCTTCTTTCTCCATCAGAAAAGCCAGAAAAGTCACATCTCTGTCTTTCTTCCTTGTCTCATCCATTTCTCTGACCACAGCCAGGAAATGTTCTCTGCTCTTAGAGACTAGTACATGTGAATGGATTGAGCCCACCAGATAAATCAGAATAATTTCCCAGTCTCAAATTCCTGACCTTAAATCACATCTACAAAGTCCGTTGTTATGTTAGGTAATATATCCACAGGTTCTAGGGATTATGATGTGGACCTATTTGGGGGTTATCATTCTGCCTACCATATCACCCGAATAATTCTTCTTAATTTCATTTGCTATTAGTTACTTAGCTTATCCCTAGGAACTACAAAAAGTTGAGATTCAGACTTGGTGGAAGAGGTGGAAGAGATCTGGGTAAGACCAACATATATGCCTCTACCCCCATTATCTTAGCCACGTGCTTCCAATCAGAAGCTCAAACAGTCATAGATGCATACATGTTGTCCCTGTCCCTGCAGTCATTCAGATAAGGGGGAAATAAAGTGATTGCCTTTAATATCTTCCTTTTCACTGATATCATGTCTGTTTTACCACATGTTCTGTCCTTATCTTTTAATTCTTGTGTTCTGATGTTTCCCAGAAATTTAGACCTGCCTATTTTCTCTAATCTCTATTTTCTGTTCTCCCAGAGACTGTTCTTCTGCCTGGCTGAGTGTTCTCAACCTTAATAATATCTGAATATTGCCCTCTTGGCAAGATCAGGCTATTCCTTCCACTTCATACAGCACATACTGTTACAGCCTCCTGCTCTATTGTTGTACCTTCAATGTCCCCAAAAGAAAAGAGATACCATTCTCAGATTAGGGTAATTTGAAGAGAGTTTAAAAAGAGATTATTTACAAAATTTCACAACACTGCAAGGGACTGTGGGTTAACGCCCAGCTAGTAAAATCAGAATTGTTCTAAGCCCTGGAAGACCCAAAGGAAGAGGAGGGAATGGTTACTAGAATACATTAGGTGAAAGTCAGTCACAGTTGAAAGAGCAATGAACTGCAGTGAGGGAAATAGCCAACCCAAGATGGTCCTGCAGAGAGGAAGTCAGGAGAATAAATACCCTTCCCATTAGCCAAACCCAACTGGAAGCAAGAAAGCCCATTGTTGTGATCCACATGAGTAGTACTGCTGGCTATGAGAACAGAGTGAGAAAGAGTGGAGAGCAAACTGGGAAGGATAAATGGCAACCATCTAATAATCTTCCTTCCCCGCAAATTTGAATTATGGTCCAATCTATTCTCACCCTGATATGAACTCTCATCATCCCAATTCTTTGTCCTGAATCCAATTCTATTTTTAATTAATTTTAATCAATTTTTAATTAAATTATTTCTATTGTTTCTGGTACCAACATAGATTATCCAGATATAATGGGAATTAATTAACAATAGTGTTAGGACAAAAAATAACTTATGATACCTGTTCAACATTAAATGAAGTGACTGACATATCTTAAATATGTATCTCCTTTCATTTGGTGCTTCTATTAATAATGTAGTAGGCTAAAAACTATAGGTATCACAGCGTCTGAATCAGGAGTAACATATTCATGAAACTTTCTTATGTTCATACATAAGATTTAAAGGTTGTTTATTTACTTAGATATAATTTAAGTATCATAAAAACTCTTATCATACCACTTTAAATAAAGTTGACTTTCCCATGTAAAAATGAAAGAAGAATAAAATACCAGTGAAAACTAGGAACAACTGATGATGATAAAAGAATACTCTTACCTTGCCATCACTATGTAAACATTTAGCTTAAAATAATTAAATTCCAGAAACATCAAGAGAAGATATTTATTAGCGTGTTAAGTGTTGTCATTCACCATAGCAGGGACTATGTTTCATTCATTTTATTCTATTCCATTTCATTTTATTATTATTATTTTTAAGTAGATTCCACACCTAGCATGGATCCCAATGCGGGAGATGAAATCATGACCCTGAGACCAAGACCAGAGCTGAGATCAAGAGTCAGACACCTAACTGACTGAGCCACCCAGGCACCCCTGTTTTGTTCATTTTAATATCCCTAATAACCAAACTGGGCAGTGCTTGCCATGCAGAAACTATCGTATATATACTTTCTTTTTAAATTATGCAACGTTTGTCTTGCTTGTGTAACATGTACAATGTAGAAGTTATTTTTCTATTAGTCATAGACATTGATTTTATGTGTACTAATGCAGATGTGCTTTCACATTTGACTAAATTAATGAATCACATAGTTACCATAATCTGTGATTTAATCCATAAAATATACTCCCTTCTTATATTAAGTAAAACTCTGTGACCTACTCCTCTAATTGATCTTACCAATCCCATTGCTTCCCATACCAATTATAAGATGTGATTTACAGCTCCAAACATGGCCCTTCTCTGCTAAAAAAAAAAAATTGTCCTTGATTAGGTTGCCCACTGCCTCCTGAATAAAGAATAGATTGCTCCCAGAAATATTCAGGATCTTCTGCTATGTGCCCTTTACTTATCTTCCTAAACTCATTCCCTAATACCTTCTTATACAAAACCACCCTAGTCTAGAGGGCACATTTGTGAAAATTAGAAAAAGACACTAACTCTGGGAGGATATAATCCTGTAGGCACACATTTGGGCTAGAGCACACGACCACCTGGCCTCTTCCTTTGGATAAGCATACCCTGCATACCAAGGCACATGCCTCAGCTAGTAGAGCATGGTAGGACATCGCAAAGTACAAAACTATACACTTTATATAACACACTTTATGTTCCTGTTACAATTGTTCATTTGCTATTCTTCAAAGGACCCTCTATTATTCCCTAGTTTGGTGACTAAATTCATGTTCCTTCTCCCCATTTATACATTTAGACACTTCCTTAAATTTTCCTAAACTTCTATCTCATTTAGTTAGGCACTCAACTCATATTTTGTGTGTGCCTATGAAGTAGGTCCTATGACTGGTATTGGGGATGCATAGAAAATGCAGATTTATTATTCATGAGATGTCTTCTCATCCCCACAACTTAATATGATTATTCCTTTCCTCACCCCCCGACAGACACAACACTTCATCTGTAATTTGGGAATTTCCATTTGCTGCTGTGTCTAGTAATATTTTGATGAACATACCTTTCCTTTGCCATTAAATGCGATGCCATAGACTTGTAAATCTTGATATTTAGAATAGGGCCTAGCTCTATAACTTGAGAAAAAGAATTAAACTTAATTGAATTATTCATTACCTGCCCTATAACTGCCACACTATGACTATAACTCAGCCCAAGTATAATGTATCAGTAGAGCTGAGCACATTGTCTGTTCGCTGCTCCTTGAGTTACTTAAAGATTACATCCTTTTGCTAGAGCTCTCACCTAGCATTTAGTGGCATCTTTCAGACATGTGGCACTTGCACAGCTGGAGACAGGATGGTAGAATTATATAGCTCTTTTATTTTTTTCCTTTCTTCTTGTTTTTAGCAGCTCTTCACCTAATGATGACTATTTTTTACACACTCTAGCTTTTTCCTTCTGCTAAATTCTCCATCAACACATGACCCAGATAGATATAGCTGTCAACATCTTCAATTTCCTCTTTCTATTTATCTTGACAGACCCCTTGGTGCAGTATTAATTTTATCCACTTTACCATGAAGGTGATTACTTAAACTCATTTTTATTCTACACTTGTATATAGATGCACCATTCAATCTTAGATATGATTGCTATGTGGAAATGGAAGTTATACCCATAATGAACACAAAATTGGCCTACTTAGTGATACTTACTTAAAAGTACTTTTTAAAAAAGATTTTATTTATTTATTTGACAGAGAGAGACACAGCAAGAGAGAACGCATGCAGCGGGGAAGTGGGAGAGGGAGAAGCAGGCTTCCCGCTGAGCAGGGAGCCCGATGTGGGGCTCGATCCCAGCACCCCGGGATCATGACCTGAGCCGAAGGCAGACGCTTAATGACTGAGCCACCCAGGCACCCCTTAAAAGTACTTTTAAGAAATAGTTTTCATACTCAAAAAAAAAAATCTAAGATTCCCCAATAAAAGCATTAAACTTTCCCAGTCCAGCTGTAAAATTATTCTGTCCTCCATAAGTGGTACAATAAGGAGAGAAACCAGATTGGAATTTTTTGAAGAGGAAATAGGAAATGAAGACACAGAGACAATTGTTTTATCAGTTCTTTTGAAGGTTTTTCTGAAAAAAGGAGAATAATGAGTTAGTACTAGAAGTGGTTACAAGATAAAGAGAGGACCTCATGAAAGCCAATAAGGGTATGTTTTATGCTGGTGAGGATTATTAATAATAATAAGTAAAATTTTAAACTGATTCTTTAAGAAAGTAAATCAGGATGAAATTCAAAAAAATTTGAATGTCCTTACCTCATCTGACCTATCAGGGTCATTCCTTAAGTTTGACATCTTCTTCATGCCTAAAACCCTTTCCTCTTCTGCCATTTCTGTTACCACACGTTCCTAGTAATTCCTTCTACTTCAATCATTATACCACTTTAGTGTTGACTATAATATAATATATATATTAGATATATATATTATTAGATATAATATAAATATTAGCTGTATAGTAGAACTTCCTGTAAAAAATCAGATTATAAATCAGTAAGTCTGGCCATTCTACAATTCTAGTAAGATTCCAGGTGATGCTGACACTGTACGTCCATAGAATGCATTTTACGTAACGAGGACTTACAGAATCTTCATATACTAGTGTGTTTTAAGACCTAGGTTGGGCATATCCCTCACTTTTAACCTCTAGGTATTCTCACATAGTCCAATGGCTTTAAACGACATACATTTGCAGTACAGTTATCTCCTAGGAAAGCCTGACTTAACAAAGGCCAACTTGACATTTTTGCATGTCCAATTTCAAGCTCCTGGTTATAACTCTCATTATCTGTTCCTCTCTTAGTCTTTCCCATCTTACAGGATGATACTACCATACATCCATTGCTTACACCAAATATCTATGGAACATCCCTTAGTTTAAACATTTTTCTTCACAATAAGCCCATCAGTATTTGCCCAGTTCTACTGATATTCACTCCCATACATCTCCACCTCTAATGCCATCTTCCTACTCCCAGGCATCGTAATGTCACCCAGACTTCTTCAAGAACTTCTTACCTCTCTCCACCTCTCCTATGGTCTTCATACATCCCATTCTCATAAGACCCAGAACTACCCTTTAAAAAAGTAAATTAGACCATGTAAATTCACTGCTTTACAACTTTCCATGGACCACACAGGGACTCAATAAACTTCCTGCCTATGTCTCTGGCCTCCTTTTATAATAGTCCTCTGTCTCTACAGCTATGTTTACAACGACATTGGCACCCTTTCTATTTCTCAAACGTGCCACGGCAGCCTCTTTTCGACCTCGGTCCTCTGCATTTGGTGTTTACAGCCACCACCCCACTTTCCACCCCAGGATGTTCTGCCCCCAGCTCCTAATATGTCTAATTACTTTTTTATCCCTCTAGATTTACTTCAAATGCAGTGTCTTTGGAGAAACTGTCTCAGGCAACTGTACTGAAAAATGCTATCCATCTTCATCTTTACTCTAGTTACTTCCTAATACAACACTATATTATTTTCTTTGTAATACTACTATCCAAAATGACCATATTTATATTACTTGTTTAGGTGTGTAATATCTGATTCCACGCGGTTAAATGTAGCTTCCACAAAGTCCAGAATCTTGACTGCTAGTCAATTTCCACTGCCTAAAACAAAGCAATCAAGAAAATATCCATGCTACTTCAGAATAATCAAGAAACTATCTGTAGCATTTTAACAGAACCAAATTCTATTCAGTGCATTTTTTTGTTGTATAATAAGTATTCCCACGTAATCCTCTCATTGCTAGAGGATTCTAGTGGGTAACTGTGAATTCTCCCATTTAATTTGTTCTCAGGATGATGATAAATTCCGTATTAATTTAATTTTAGAGATTTCTTTCAAATGTTTCCATCTTATTGTTTATACTATTCAGTTGAAGCCTAGCTTCTCTGCAGGTAAAAAAGGTTAAAGCCCTTTTACTATCTTGTTCTAAAGTCACTTTCCATGAGTGCCTTGTATATTCCACTGGGGACAGTATGCTCTATCCTCATGGGAGACTCTTTCACAAAATTTTTATTGAGTACCCATTATATGCCAGACCCTGTGGTATATATCAGAGAAAGAAGTAGAGCTGGAAATTTGACAGATGGTTCCTGCTGCTGTCATGGAGTCCATTGTAGGAGATAGATATTAAAGACTTAATTATCCAAATAGTTATTTAATCATGTGAGATCTGCATGTGGAGTGAACCTTGGTTTAATCTGAGTTTCTAAGAAAATCAAAATATTAAGACAAAAATAATGGTATATAGACATATAATATATACTATGTATATATGTATATATTCTATATTATTATTATATAGTTATATATAAATTAACTTTATATTACTTGCATATTAACATTTAACTATATATTATTAAGTACATATTAACCATATATATTACATAGACAGGAGTGGGAAAGTGGTCAGCCATGAGTAGATGTGGATAAAGATTAAGGGGGAGAAAAGAATGAAGATGAGAGTTTTAGGGCTAAAGATATAATAAACATCGATTCTCAACCAACTCTTTGTTTAGTCCATCTACAAACTCATTACCAAAAAATACAATCAGACCAACTGAGCAATAATCCCTCATCAGGAATCTTAACAATTTTCTCCCAGTGTCTATTCTCATTCCTTCTCCCTGCAGAAATACCCTGGGGAGAGAGATATCCTAATTCTCCAATTTCAAATCCTTTTTTGGAAGTTAGTAGGATAGAAGCTATAAATAAATCATAGTGACTTAACCCCCCCTTTTTTTCAATCATTTTCTTAGCTTAACTACCCCCACTGTGGTTTTTCTATATTCAATTGACTTAAATGAGCCCCACTTCCCTCCACCCATCCCTACTTCCCTACACATCAGTTTTGATCCTTGATATTATTTATATGGCCTGTAGAAGAGTGCTACATAGTGACTTGGGATTGGAGAAAATTATTTAACATCTGTACTTCATTTTCTACTTCCCCATCTGTAAAACTTGATGTCATAATATTTATCCAATACCGCACAGAAGTGATATAAGAATTTATTCATGTTGGTAAGGAACATTGAGATGTAGGGCACAGCAGAAGTATAAAATGCTGTTATTATTCTCTGACAGGCTGGTCAAGCTCTATAAATAACATGGTCAGGGCTTGAGAAACATTTTATGGTCTGTAATGACTTGCAGGTGGGCCACAGTCGAGATTGGAGCTCTCATTCTAAAGTGTTGTGTCATTGAGGCTGTGTAAATGTCATCATGCACATTTTGTGGTAGAGTCCTTTCAACTACATAAGTCCAAAAATTAAGATTTCACTTTTCTAATACCAAAGCGAATGTACTGTGGTGAGGATGCACACTCCGCTTTATAGGTAAGATTTGACTAAGTGGCTTTAGAGGTTATGGTTTAAATGACTTTCTTGTGTGTTGTCATTAGTAAAGGAAGAGAGCAACCACATAGGAAGGTAACTTTTTAAAAGGGCAAAGTAGGACCACAGCTAGTGAAAATACTGCAGTTAAGAGAAAATGAAGAATCAGGCTAATAGTCCTAAATACTTTTAAAATGAAAGAATAATGTCCAATAAATTTGGTGGTCACTAAGGAACCCACTCTTGACCCTGAATTCATCTTATTTCACTTTCATGACCAAATACATTTAACTGCTTTTCCTAGCCTCACGCCTCTATACATATCCCAACTAGACCTGTCTAGTCTTATCAAACTAAGAATGGCTAAAGCTGATTGACAAGGATAACAATGCAAATGTTATGCAAACCTTACACCTTTATAAACATTAGGAATGACTGTGCAAATGTGTAACTTGTATTAACTACTAAATCCTTCGGTTAATCAACTGCACTTGAGTTGAAGAATGCCTAAGTCTAAATTTTCACATCCTGGAAGCTGTTAAACTACACAATTTTCAGTGAATTGGTGAATCTACCTACAAAAATGTTTCGGCCCTCATAAAACTAGACTATCCAGAAAGAAGACTGAGTTTATAGACAGTAATAAGATTTTAATTTCAAGACAGAGTACACGAAAACCAAAAGGTGAATTTGGAAGTACAAGGAGGAAAAAAAATGGTCATAGTGACTACATATTTTTACCTTGTCTTAGAATGATACTTTGTCTTAGAATGCGTTAGCTTATTAAAATACATTTATGCAAAAGAAAAAAATCAGAAAATCAAAGCAATAAAATTATAAGTGGCATAGGAAAATGAATATTTTTTGCACTATGTTGAACGATATGGAAAGTAGAGTGATCAAGGTAGCAACATACATTACTGAGATATGTCGTATATATTGGTGGCTTCAGTGAGGCAAGAGGCGGGCCTTCTGCATTCTCCAGTACTTCTCAAGTTTTGACATGGGCAAATGTCTCTTTAATAACATGTCAAGATAGAGTTTTAATAAAGAGATAGCTTCAAGCATCCCTCCAAAGAAATATCAGGACTTCCCTAATATAAAAATGTACAACTTCTAGTGTTTAAAAAAGATAGATGATTTTTAATAAGCACAAAATAATAGAGAGAAAGAAACATAACAATTTTCTGCAAAATTGATAACCATGGTATATTTGGGGGATCACATGTAAAAAGAAAAATAGGTAAAGATTGCAAAAGATGGTAAAGGAAATCTACACTTAAATGGTAAAGAAAATTATAATGTGTTGAACTTTACAGAGAAGTAAATAAGGGTGGATTAAAGAATATCTGTTCACCACATTGAGAAAATATTCTAAAGAAAGACGAGGGTGTAAAAATTAATACCTAGGTTTGAATAAAATCACATGAGATCTTAGCCAAACGGGATGCTGTTTTCACAAACATTTTTTTTTCTCATTTCTACTTGCTCTGGAAATAAAATCTAAATATAGTTTAGTATCTTTCCCCCCCCAATTCTTCTCTCCTGTTAAACATTCCTCTCCTGTCCATTATTTCATCCTAGCATTTATCCTTCCTTTACCTTCATTCCCCTTATGGACAGACGCTGAAGAAACTGGCTAACAATGCAGTGTGTGTGTGTTTGTGGTGGGGGGGGGGGGCATGGTAAGACAATGGGAAAAATTTCTTTCCGGGTAAATCTGTTCAGCATTCAGAGAATTAGATGGAAATCCAGAAATCTATTCTCTCAGCATCTCTCTTTGTCAGAGATGATCTAAAATGTTATCTTTACAGTGAGGAAAATATCTTCATATTGTCTCTGTAACAAATGAACCCTCTTTATCCTCCAAAACTTATTTTCTTTAACTAAAAAGTGAGCTCTGAGTAGAGGCCCTGATTTATCTACTGCTGCAACCTCACAATTTATAAGAGTACAAATAGCAAATATTCGATAAATATTTGTTGAACGAAATAACACACTTTTAGGATGATGACGTTATTTTAAGTCTACCTTGAATTTCTCAGACCCTATGGTAGGCTCATCCTCCACTGTCCCTGACTGTGTCATGCTGACAGCCCCCTCAGCACCACAAAGACACATATACACACCAGAAAGCAAAACTAAATGTATATCATCAATTCTCTTTGCTGACATATTTGTGTTTGAGTTATCTTTCTGAACTTGGGTTTTGAGTGGTCAATTCTCCCTCTCATAAGTTTACCCCTTATAATTATGTATATATTATAGATATTTTGTTCATTCAACGAGGGATTATCGAGTCCTGGCCATGGACCAGAAATTGTGCTTGTTCAGTAGACACAAACTTAAATAAATCACAATGTTTTTCCAATAGATGTTCTTATAGTTGATGTGATGAGAGACATTTGAAGAAATGACAACAATCAGCATGTCACATTCTATAATAAAGGGATGTCAAAATGTGTATTTAATGAACATTGCTTATTAAAAATGGATAGTTTTAATTATGACTCTCAACATTGCTAGTGTTTAAAAAACATTTATCAAACAAGTATTATTAGAGCATTTATTTTAAAATTTATGGACCAATGTATAACAATACAAATCAAATTCCAAACTGAATCATTCATTTCCAAATATGTTCTTAGGTGGCATTTAATTTATATTCTAAGTGGAAAAAAAGTAACATTTATAAAATTTGAGCAAAAAATTTCAAAACTATCAAGTTTTTGAATTTTACATGTACACTATTTTAATTATTTCTAGTCCCTAATTCTAGAAGAGATTTATTTTGATAATTTTGTTTATAAAACAAAAATATAAAGTAAGGTGAAATTTAACAAGTAATTTAATAATGAATTTATGGTGAGATCTGCATTAATTAAAATTGTTTTTTTTAGTTTTCTAGATTGTAGGAATAATCTTTGTTCCTACACATTTAATAATGGAGACTACAGAGGTAAAAGAATTCCTTCTCTACATATTGCTACCAATGACTAAATTAAACCTTCAAAGTTACAAGGGAATAATCACCAAATGAAAAGTTATAGAAAATTATGAGGAAAGAAAAATTTGACTGATAGAAACAAGTTTTGTTATTTATTTTATAAAAATGTCTAACACTTTTAGTCACTGTCTTTATGACTGAATCCTAGTCATTGGGAAGATTTCTACACAAAAGCTAAACAAGCACTACCATTAAGTCACAAAAAATGCACAACACCAAACTGTATTTCAAATGTGTCTGGTACCTTTCAAGGGAAAAGATTACATACCACGCCTTGGGGCTAAATAAACTAAATACCAGAGGCCTTCAATATATCCTCAGATGCTTTGACATGTGGCTATTACATCATCTGCCTTGAAGGTGGAAGTAGAGAGGCTAAGGAAGAGCTCTGAATCATGTAATTATAGGAGTCATGTGCCACTTTGCAGGTCAGCAAAGCAATGTGAAGTGTCTCCTGCTGTCCTGTAGATCAGAGGTCATTTGATGTTTTCATAATTTTAGCTTAAAAAAAAGTGTGTGCCATTAGAACCCAGTGTTTATACTTTTCGATCCACTGCCAGCCAATGGGCTAAAATATGTGAGGACATTTATCAAATTTAGCATGATCCCAGACTGACCCCTTTTAAGGAAGCTTTCTTCAAGGCATTTATAACAAAGGTCATTATCAAATTACCTATGACTCAGGGTATTATATCAATATTGAACTTCTGGAAAATTCCAATGACTTGGGGCAGAGGTTGTGTTCTCCCATGTGCTCATTAAACAAAGCTACAGTGACCTGTCTCCAGCTACCCTCTTTATCTGGCATACAACTGTACCATTTCCTCTTGCCTCTCCTTCAGTGAACTGCAGTGCCATCATGCTGGGGGACCAGTGAGCCAAGAATGGAAAAATAGAAAAACAAAAATGTCCATTGGCTTGCCTATATCCAAATATTTTTCTCCATTGGTTAAACTCTAAAATTGCATGGGACTCTGCATCTTACCCTGTAGGGCTACAAGGCAGAAATCATCAGCTTCCTGCCACACTAAAGTAAACACACACACACACACACACACACACACACACACACACACACACAAAACTCCTGCCATTTCCCTATTCTTGAGTGATCTTTCCCTTTCTCCCCCTCCAGTTTTATCCCATTGGCTCTTCCTAGAAAGAGGAAAAATTCTCTGATGAACTAACTCAGAAAAAAGAGATCTTAACATTGCTTAAAGCTAGTCATATTTACATTTTAAAAGAGTATCCAAAAATAATTAAACATTTTTTTCACAAAGGTAGCAAAGATTATGAATTACTATCTCAGGCATTAAAATTTTATTTATTTGAAAAATTTTATTGAATGTACATTCTGTCCAAATATTGAAAAGCACTGAGGATACAACAGTGTGTTAAAAAAGACACATTCTTTGCCCCCACAAAGCTTATAGTCTAAAATTGGTTACAGAAATTAATCACAAAACCACCCACTACAAATGAGACAAGAACTACAATAGAGAGTGTTTATGGTGCTATGGGGTGAATCAGGTAGAATTCGAAAGCCTACCCTAAAATGTGAAGACTGAGATGAAATCTGAAAAAAATAATAGGACGTAAGTAGATAAAAATACTTGTAACTCATTGACTAGAAGAAAGGCATTCATGGTGGATTTCACAGTAAGAGGGAGCTTTGTACATGTCTTCAGAGACCAGATCAGGCAGGCTCTCCATAGGTAGGCTGGCCATGTAGGTTAATCATCCAAACCAAGGCCCTTCTGAAGATGAAACAGGTTCCTACTAATAACAACAGGCATAATTGTGTTGCTGGACAACAGACATCCTATTCATCGGCCATCTTTAACTATTGGGCTTTATCCTAAATGCAGTGAAGAGTCCCTGAATTTCTTTAGAAGAAAGGAAACAGGTTTGAACTTACATGACGTTCTGCCTGCACTGTGGAAAATGGGTGGAAGGGGGACAATTTTGGTAGCCACATAAGATAAAATGGCAGCTTGGGAGTATTATAGGTGGTAAGGAGTGGGATCGAGGGGAAAAAAAGTAACCAGGGTAAATCCTAAGCTCCTATCTTACCCCAAGTGGGTAGATGGAAATCACATTTATTCAATAGGAAACAGAAAAATGGCTGTAGCTGGAGTCATGGGTGGAAAGAGGATGCCTAGTTCTGCTTACAGTCCTACGGAGTTTAGAATGTGTTTGAGAGAAGAAATCATGTAAAATGAGTTAAAAATAAAAAATGTTTCACAGATGAGAAATCAGAATTGGAGATATAAATCTTTGAGTCATTTGCATATCAATGGTAATTGAAGCTTGCACATGGATATTGCCTAACAAGAGTTTAAAGTGAGCAAGATAGGAGAGGAAAGAGGAAGGCTTAAGGTACTCTGGCTTGAGAATGGATGGTTACAGGACAATGAAACTGCAAAGGAGGCTATAAACCAGTTGCCTGAGCTGTATAGGAAAAGTAGGAGAGGAAGATACTATGCAAGCAAAGGGAAGAAAGTAGTTGAGACAGGAAACAACAGTAATGACAAATAGCGTAGGTCAAATAAGGTGAGGGCTGAAAAATGTTATTGCATTTATCAAAATGGAGGTCCAGGACATGAATTTGGTAGCAGATGATCCCAGTTATTAATCACCTCTTTCACTAACTACTTGGTCCTAGAGTAAGCCACATCAACTCCCTTTGCCTCAGTTTTTTCATTTATAAAATGGAAATAATGGTAACCTTACTCAAAGGGCTGTTTTGAGCAGTTCTTATCAAAGTGTGCTCTGTGGATGTGAGAGAATTCTAGAGACCCTTTCAGGAGATGTGTGAGCTTAAAACCACTTTCATAATAATTTTAAAACATTATTTGCCTTTTTCACTGTGTTGACTTTTACAAACCAAGGTAGCAGCACTAACGTATATTATGATTCTATTCTTCTACACAACCCACTTGAAGTTTAAAAAAAAGTCAATTTCCTTTTTCCTTTAAGAATGTTATTGACAAACCAGTAAAAAATATTAATTTTATTTCATCTTGTTCTTTTATATTATATAACAAAATGTGTAAACACTGCCAATGTCTGCATATATCCATGAACCAGCGTTTTTCAAATGACTAATGCATGATATTCCAAAATTCTACATGGGTAAAAATATCCATTCCATGTGAAAAATACTCCAGTGGATTCAAATGTAACAGACTATAAAAAACTTATTGACATGATTTTGGACTCAACATTGAAATAACCTTTATGTTATTAAAATAGTCATACATTTTCCAACTAGATATTTAAATGATGCTGGAGGGGTGCCTGGGTGGCTCAGTCATTAAGCGTCTGCCTTCGGCTCAGGTCATGATCCCAAGGTCCTGGGATTGAGCCCCACATCGGGCTCCCTGCTCTGCAGGAAGCCTGCTTCTCCCTCTCCCACTCCCCCTGCTTGTGTTCCCTCTCTCTCTGTGTCTCTCTCTGTCAAATAAATAAATAAAATCTTAAAAAAATTAAAAATAAATGATGCCAAAATATCTTCATATGCTTCCTATAAAATATCACATCACAACAGACTGAATGCAAAAGAAGATATGAGAATCTAGCTGTCTTTTATTAAACTAGGCATTAAAAAGATTTGAAAAACTTAAAACAGTGCTACTCTTTTCATACATTGTTTTTGTATTGGAAAATATTTTTATTCTTCATAAAAATACTATTTATTTTAGCTTGCAATGGCTTTATCACTGCTGTTAAATTAATTAATAAATATTGAAGTTTTCTCAATTTTATTTTCAAATATGAAAAAAATCAATAGAGAAAGCCTACATAAAAAAAACCTCTGAGATTTTTGATAATTTTAAGAGCATAAAGGATCTCTAATGAAAAAAATTTGATAATTACAGGTTTTGAGGATAAAATAAGGTAATTCTTATAAAGTATGAGTTAATTCTTGTAAAGTACTTAAAACAATGTCTCAAAATTCTCTCTTAGGATTAATAAATAGAGCTCGACAAATAGATGATAGAAAAGTAGATGACAAAGATTTAAAAAAATGGATGATCAGCAAGTAGATAGATAGGGAGATAGATACACAGTCATTGGTTAAACTAAAATGTTTTGGGTGAATTTTGAGGATGGGAAAATGGATTGAAACATACTGAAGAGAGAGGGAGATATTTTGAAAAAAGAAACACCACCCATAGGCAAGTAATTTTCTACCTCCTCTAGAGTTTGATTCTATATGAAAGTACTGATCTGTTACTCTACTTACTATTATGTAGATGTGACCTTATGCCTTTTATAAGGAGAACAGGAGAAAAAAAAATCAATGAAAGAAAAAACAAAGGCTTGATAGAGCAGTGTGATAGAGACAGAAACTTTAATGAGAATTCTGTAAGATCAGTTAGTACTTCAGAGAAAGAAAAACACAGTAAGAAACAGAACACACACACTTTATTTTAAAATAAAGTCTCCTAATCTGATTTTCTCTGTGAGAGAAATCTGCTTCTTTTCTTTATCCTAACAGAATCTTTGAATATTTCTGTTTATAGCTAAAAAGAAAGTCACATAGACAAAAAGCCTCTTTCTCATATCTGCAAGTCAAAAGTTGATCTGAAAATCCATCAGTAGATCCTAAAGAAATGTGAAAACTTGTGAAAAGAAGATGGCTCACAGTACATGATAAATGCATTTATGGGGGCAGGAGGTTATACATAACTTATGTATTTGGAAGCCTGGAACTGTAACATCCCCATGTCTTCAAAGGAGTAGGGGTGAGGAAAAGGAAAAAGACAGTGGTCCTTGATTTTTTTTTGTGAGAAAGAAGTCATTAGTCCTTTGAGAATCTGGTCAAATGTAGGCATTCACCTCGGAAAAACGTGCATGGACTCCATTTTTTAACATACAATTTCAAAGGACTATATACCCTACCTAAGGACCATCCATGGACCTTCCAAAAGATGACAGATCCCAACTTAGGAAATGCTAGAAACAGGGAAAATAATTTAGGAGCAAAAATGGTACTTCCTAGAGCAATTCTCCATTAAGTTGCTCTAGATTTTTAATAGACCATCAGCAGTCTTCTGAGTGCCTAGTATATAGATGAGGCTTAATAAAGGAATAAAACTGTAGTCATGGAAAAAAGCACTTGTTTGGCTTTTTTATAATTTATAATTTCACAAAAGTGGAAATTATAATCTAGAGACATTAAAAGTCTTACTCAAGAGTTACAAAATCAACCAGAGAACTAGCTCACCCTTCTCCACTCTAATCATTTTTCCCAAACTCTCCTGAAAACAAAGAGTTGCATCTGGTCAACCTGAATAGAAAACTAGTGTCCCTACACTGTTGGGTTCCAAATCCAGGAACATACCTTATCAAAATTGGAAGACTAGGTAGTAAGGGAAGGGAAAGGTTTTATCTCAAGAAACTAAGAACACAAAGGTAGAATAAAAGTTAGTGAGATACAATTAAACAGCATCAACTGCATTCACAAGTTGTAGCAAACAACATTTCAGGAATGTACCATACACAATGGTGTGCATAATTTGTTGGATCAGTTATTCACAATCACAATCATTTGGTTACAAAATGCCTTCATATCATCCAAAGCCATGAAAGAAAGAGATATAGCAAAAGGGGTTACGGAGGAGAGTTTACCTAAGTGACTTATTACAGATGTGTGGGTAAACCAAAGAAGGAATGATTCAGATTACCAGGGCTTAGGAGCATGGAGAGGTACTGCACCTTTCAGGACTGAAGGAGCAGCCACTATAAAAAATGGCATAGAGGGGGAGCCATGGGACTAAATGTCCCTACCTCACTCTCCTTTCGTCTCCCATTCTCCTGCCAGTGCCTTACTTAACCAAACCAGAAGCCAGAGGGCAAGTGTACCTACTGATGCAGTTCAAAATGATAACCTCTTGGGGCATAGGACAAGGTGGAGAATGATGGGTGTGGTGGGATAAATGGAGAATACCTGGAAAATATCTGGAACACAGTTGGCTCTTCACAAGCTGTAGGAAACTCAGAGTCATTCCTTGAGCAGCCACCAAGTTCTGTGCACAAGACCACTTGTTTCTAGATCTCACACCTCTAAGGAGAACCACCAACAGAAGAAGCATGTGGCTCCAATATTAAATATTCACTAATGCTGTGTTAGAAATCACCTTTAACTAATAGCCTGTGGAAGGAATACAATGATCTCATGCTGTGTTTCCAAATCTAACTTTACCAGGCAATCCTCAAAGATCAAAAAGAGCTTCCTAAGTAGCTGATGCTTGAAGGAATAAAGCTCCACAATGTAGTATCCCAAGAGGTGCGAAATGATAGAACTGATGAATAAAGTAACCGACTGAGGACGGAGGGGAAGAGTCTATGCCCCAAATTATTGCTCTCTACTTCTCAAAAGGGGCCACATGGTTATTGACCAGCAACTCCTGGGAGCAGCTTTCTACTAAGGATGCTGGGAGTTCAAGACTAATAAGGAAATGGCTGTAGAAGCAGCCGACAGAACTCTAACACCCAACTCCTACAGTGAAGAAAAAGTTTGCTTTAAAAGTACCCAATAACGGGGGTGCCTGGGTGGCTCAGTCCATTAAGCATCTGCCTTTGGCTCAGGCCATGATCTCCAGGTCCTGGGATCAAGCCCCAGGGCGGGCTTCCTGCTCAGCAGGAAGTCTGCTTCTCTCTCTCTCTCTCTCCCTCTGCCCTCCCTACTTGTTCTCTCTCTCTCTCTCTCTCAAATAAATAAATAAAATCTTAAAAGAAAATACCTGCAGCCTATAACGCCTGAGATAAAAGACGACACAATGCAAGCAGCCATTTTAATCTGTGCTGAAGCCAAGGCCTTAAGCCCATAGGACACTGAGCTTATCTCTATCCCTCCTATGTACCCCTAGCACATTCTTGGGGAATACTATAAATTGGAATAGGAATGTAACCTTTACTGTTGGAATATCTCAGGCAGGAGGACAAAAGTCGTCTAAATGTCTCTTTGGTCAAAGAGGAAAAATATCAGCCTTTTAGTGATTTGGAAACCCAAATGGACATTGAAGTCAACCTTCAGACTTCCAGTAGTAAGAGGTGCATGAAAGAGGTTTATGTTTCATTTCACTTTGTAGTCCTGACCTTAGTCAAAATAAATTTTGATATTCAAACTGACGCATAATCCCTCATTGCTATTCTTACTTTAAACTTGAATAACCTCGGTAAATTGTGCAGACAGGTGCTTAATGAAGCCTATATTTATGAAACAATATTTTTCTTCACAGGACTATGGACTCTAATACATCTTTTCTAATCGGAATCGAGTTTCCTGATCAGAGCTCCTCTGGCCTTCTCCAAACCATATATTCAGAGTATGTGGAATCAATCCACTGGGCCAGCTGCATTCTCATTATGTAAAAGGCACTACAGTTTGGCTAATATGGTTGACACAGGTTATTCCCGTTTGGCAAAGGTATGACAACAAATGTGTATGCATAAACACGTGAGGTGAAATTGAACACTGGGAGAGCCAGCCAAGGGTGGGGTTACCCAAACGAGTGATTTTTCAGAACAAAGACTCTATTTCTCATTGTAAATACAAAGTTACTTCCAAAAAAATGTAGTAGGAGATGTTGTTTTTACCTAATTTGACCATCAGTGGAAAGCATGGTTGTCTTAGAGATATGTAAGTATGTATATAGCACAATATAGTCTTGCCTAGCTATGTTTAAGATACAGCAAAAATCAAGGAAAACCATTCTCACGTTATTCTGAGACAGAAACAGTTTTTTAAAAAGCCAGTGCGCTAAATTTTAAAAGATCTTTTAAGTAGATCTTATTAATGTTTAAAATTACTCTCTTCACCTCCCTTAAAAACTATCATGCACCCCTTCCCCATTGTCATCAAGTGAGGCAGGTGGCTCCTTCCTTGCCTTGTTGAATTCAGGCATGAGCGTGTGATTTCTTTAGGCTGATGAAGTGCCATTTCTGAGCAAAAGTTTTAAGAACCAGCATGTGAGTTGCCAGGTTTCTTTTGTCTCTCTGGAACAACCAGCGGTACTGTTCTAGCTAGAGGCTGATCCATCCGCCTGAGTCCTGGAATGAATAGAATAGAGCAGAACAGTAACCGACCAGGGACAGATGGAAGGAAGAAATAAGTTTTGCTGTAAACCACTTCAATTTTTCAGGTTGTTACCTCAGTACAATCTAATCTATCCTGTTTAATGTAACAATGTATTGAAAAAGTCATTTAAAAAAAATAGCTTTTTAATCCTTCCCTCCCCCTTGGTGATGAGATTTTAAATAGCTTATGTTCTTTTTTGTGTTTCCAAACTGGGGGATGAATCCAATCAGAAATTCTAAAAGAAATTACATCCTCACTCTAAAAACATTTCAAATAATTCATCCAGGAAAAATTACATTAAATTAGCTATGGTTTTTGTTGTCTATGCTCCTTATACTTGCAAGCAATTTCTTATGAAGCAGCTACAAAATGTTTACAAAATAGCTAAGTATAAGAATAAGATGCCAGTCATCCTTAGTGTCACGAAGCACCAGAAGCCCAAGGATTATATAAAGGTCAAAGTCAAATAAATGCTAAGGAGCCAACAGATTTAAATTCAGCTTTAAATTCTAGTCAGTGATTAGACTCTCATTTTGAGAAGAAACTGAGCTATCTAAAGTCAGGGATTATTTACTCTCCTATAGAAGAACTGAAATATCCAAAGCAAATTCAGATAGAAAAAAAGCAAGTTTCTAATCAAGAAGAAACTAATATGATTACATATATTATTCAAGGGCTTCTCTCAGACATATCAAAGATAAATAAAATCTCGTAGGAAATATAAAGAATATGTACACTGGAGTCAGATACAAATGAGCCTAACGTCCACCTTGACCTCTTATGAACCACATGACCTCAAACAAGTTATTCAACCTCCCTGTTTCCTCTTCAATGAAATGAGACTAACAGCTACTCATAGGTTTGGTATAAATCTTAAATCATGTGTGAAATGCAGCTATGAAAAAAATGAGCATAATAATATATGAGCTCAGTTTTTATCAATTTATATTTATGTATCTAGAATCTATATTTTATTAATAATAATATTTACTGAATATGTTTACACAATGTAACATTTATTTGGCACTCCTTTTGTTCCAGGCTCTGTTCTAGATAATTGGGATATGTAAGTGAACAAAACAGACAAAACTACCGGCCCATGACAGCATGCATTATGTCTTTTCCCTGGGGAAAAGACAGAACTAATAAGAATAAAGATACACTGTGTTAGGTGCTATGAAATCCCATGAGAAAAAAAAAACTAGAGTAAGGGTGGAGAATAAAGAGTGGGCTGTGGTACATGTTGCAAATTTCAATAGGATGGTTCTGCAGGCCTCACTGAGAAGATGACCTTTAAACAAAAATTTGAAAAGATAACAGGTAAATGTAGTAATAAAACACGTTCTAGAAATACATTCTAGGGCTCAATACAGTACATTATTTAGCATTTGTAGAAGGCTAAATATTTATTCACAGATGGGCTGAAGAACATGCATTCATCTAGCCTTAAAATTTTTCTTTCAGAGGGGTAAGCTGCAAAAATACTGAGCAGCAGTCTGTAGACTTACTTCATGGCAGCCTAGAGAGAGGAAATGATATGCTCAGTTAATCTTTAATATATAATTTTCTTACTTCAGGGAGACAAAAGAATGTAGTAAATAGTTCCAGAGAAGTACACTCTGGAGCATAATGCCCTTTTAGGAGGATGCATGGTGTCAGTTTATTTGAGGTAATATATGAAGAAGCAATTGTGCAACTGTGTAGGGGAGAATCCTATATGTCCGACACTATGAGACCCTAAAAATCCAGAGAACAAAGCACATCTGCAAGAAAAAAATGAAAGTAAACATGGCCGCTGAACTTCATTAGGCAGCTTTCCTTCATCCTTCAGTAGTCACGTTAAACCACACTGGGTCCCAGACTGAATTTTAAACTTAACTATATACCAGGAGCTGATCTAGACCCAAGGGAAAGGAAAACAACAACAACAACAACAACAACAACAAAGACTAAACATTTCCTGATGCAGTTTCTCAAACCCTCCATGGTCCACCTTAAACCTCACACTTCTCTTAGTGCTGAAATAGCCAACGACTTTGTTCTACCCATTCCATCGCTCTCACCGCTTGAAAAAATAAAATGGCTGAAGGATTTGGTGACCCCTTGGTAAGGGAGAAATTCACAGGCTGTATATTTGCATTCTTTCATCTTAAATATCTGGCTCAACATAACCAGGGAGAAGTCAGTTAAGGTGGTACTTCACAGGCTAAAAGGAACAGGCACTGTAACACTCAAAATTGATTTGCCCCCGGGGAATCTAACTCTTCTGCAATGCTCATTAAAACTTAACTTAAAATTTTAAAGGGTTTATAAAACCCTTTTAAAAACATTTTCCAGTGTGACCTCACTCCAACTGACTGTCCTGCTTAGTTAAGCTTACTGTGGAAGGAATGGAATATTTTTGCTGGGTTGCAAATGATTGTGTAGACAAAGGGAATAGTTAAAATGCTTTTACTTGTATAAAATCGATTGAACAAGCATAGAGGTTCCAAATCTCCCTAATTAAGCTCTGAAATGGCTTCTGCATTCTTTTTTGAAACCAGAGGGAATCCCCTTGAAATGAACAAATATTTTATATGGTTAAGTATTCATTAAAATGAGCAATAGGGAATGAGCACAGTATCCAATATCAAGAGGAAAACCGTAAAATGGAAAAGGATAGATAAATAAATTAATAATCTAGGATTTTGGCAGCCTGACCAAACTGTCACCTGTTATTCTTGTTTTTCTAATTATTCTTCCTGTAATTTACTCAGCTGTGCCTATAATTCTTGAGCACGTACAAAGTTAATACAGGAGTTAAAGTTATTAAGGTCAGGCTGTTTATTTTCCTTACAATGACCTGAATAAAAGCTAATATGCATTTCTTTTTTAATAAGAAATTTCAAAAAATAAGATACTTAGTTCTTTCTAAAAACAGAAAAGTAAATACCCATGTAACTGATTTGTACATTATGTAAGGTATTATTTAGTATTTTGTTGTCTTTTTTTTTTTTTCTGATCCCAAAGTACTGAATTTAGTAATTCAATTCAAAGGGTGGGAATTTATCTGCTGATATTAAGTCATAGTTTTTAAGAGGATCCTTAGTGCAAATTAAAACACAGCTTTGTCTAAAAGCAACTTTTAGAGACAATTTGCTCTAAATGGGAATCTACTTGTTATTCTTCATCTAACTTTCATTCAAACATAAAATTATTTTACAATGTACAATTTAGATATAGGAAAGGAAGCCTGGGAAGATGGCAGAGTAGGAGGTGCCTAAGCTCTCCTCTTCCCACAGATACTAACACCCATGTAACAGCTGTATTAGTACAACTAAACCAGAAAACTTCCTGAAGACTGGAAGAACAGACTCCTCACAGTTAATGATAGAGAGGTCACAACTAAAAGGGTAGGAGGGGTGGTACATGGTCAGAAATCAAACTCCCAGGGAGTGTAACCACAAATGGCAGGGACACCACAAGCATGGAAAAGGGAGAAGAACAGACCCCACACCAGGCACCCCAGACATGGGGGACCTGCACTGGGAGACAGGTCCCCCTAACATTTGCTTTTGAAAACCAGTGAGGCTTAACTTCACCAGTTTTTACAATCAATGGAGCTTAATATGGGTACTTTAAAAATCAGCTGACTTAGCTCTGCAAAAGCCAGAGGGCAGTCGGAACCTGAGTCCCCACCCTTAAAGAGACCACATAACAAACAACCCCCATAGAAGAAGCAGTTGGAAAAGTGCCTGCACTATATGGGAAGATTTATTTACTAATCTCAGAATGTGCACTGAAGGGGCAAGGATCTTTAGGAGACTTCTCCAAGAACAAAAGAGCTGGCAGGTGTCATTTCTCTCCCTCCACCCCCAGCCTAGATAATATGAAATCTTTGGAAACCAGAAAAAAATATTCTCCACCTAGGCTTACTAACACCCATGCTCTGCCCATTTATTCTCCTGTTGACTTACCCCATCTAACCTGCCCCACTCATCAGGAGTCCCTCCAAAGTAGCTCTCCTGATACCCTGATAGTGACCAGCACCACTCCAAAGTGACCCCTGCCTTGGGGAGAGTGGCAGATTATCAGAGACACTAGTTCCACTTCAGCTGGAGCAGTGGGCTGGGAGCAGACATCTGATTTGACTCCTGGCCCCATTCACCATCAAAAACCTCAAGGGGGTAGCACAAAGAGAGAGCCCTGTAGTTTAGGGTCACTGCAACCCCAAAAGATAGACTGGGAGCAGACATCTGGTCTGACTGTACACCATGCCTACCAACAAAAGCCTCTCAGGGGATGATGCAAGGAAAGCACCCTACAGTTCAGTGCAACCACAGTTCCAGCAAATGGGATGAGGGAAGGCATCTGGTTGATGAGAAGAGTGGAGGATCTCAGTGAAACCTTCAACAAAGAGATAGAAAATATAAAAAAGAACCAATCCCAGCTGAATAACTGAAATTAAAAATACACTCGAGGGAAACAATAGTAGAGAAGAGGGAGCAAAAGAACGGATCAGCAAGCTGGAAAACAGAGTAATAAAAAGCAACCAAGCTGAACAGCAAACAAAAAGAAGAAGAATAAAAAATGAGAATAAGTTAAGGGAACTTGGTGACATAATCAAGTGTAAATACATTTGCATTACAGTGATCACAGAAGGAAAAGAGAAAGAAAAGGGAGAAGAAAACTTATTTGAAGAAATAACAGCTGAAAACTTCCCTAATTTCAGAAAGGAAACAGACATCCAGATCCAGGAGGCACAGAGAGCCCTCCAACAAAATCAACCCAAGGATGCCCACACCGAGATATATAGTAATTAAAATGTCAAATAGTATAGATCTAAAGTATGATATCATATATATAAAATGTGTGTGGGGGGTAAACATTTAGTGCTTTTAAAACTTAAGCAAATACCAACTTAATATAGACTGCTATATGCATAGGATGTTATATATAAACCTAATGGTGACCACAAATCAAAAACTTGTAATAGATATGCAAAAAATAAAGAGAAAGGGATCAAAGCGTATCACTAAAAAAAGCCATCAAACTACAAGAGAGGAAGAGAAGAAAGGAACAGAGGAGAACTATAAAAACAATCATAAAACAAATAACAAATGGCAATACATACACACCTATCAGTAATTACTTTGAATATAAATTGACCAAATGCTCCAATCAAAAGACATAGGGTGACTGAATGGATAAAAAAGCAAGACCCATATGCTGTCTATAAGAGACTTACTTTAGACCTAAAGATACATGCAGATTGAAAAGGAAGGGATGGGAAAAGCATTCATCATGCAAATGAAAATGAAAAGAAAGCTGGGGTAACAATACTTACATTGGTCAAAATAGACTTGAAAACAAAGACTGTAACAAGAGACAAAGAAGGACACCTATAATGATAAAGGGAGCAATCCAACAAGAAGATATCACAACTGTAAATATTTATGCACCCAACATAGGAGCACCCAAATATATAAAGCAATTATTAATGAACATAAAGCAAAAAATTGATCGTAATACAATAATAGTAGGGAACTTTAATATCCCACTTACAGCAATGAATAGATCATCCAGACAGAAAATCAACAAGGTAACAGTGGCTATGAATGCCATATGGGGTCAGATGGATCTAACAGATACATTCAGAACATTCCATCCAAACACAGTGGAATACACATTCTTTTCAAGTGCACATGAAATATTCTCATGAATAGATTACATGATAGGCCACAAAATAAGTCTCAACAAATTCAAAAAGATTGAAATCATATCATACATCTTTTCTGACCACAGTGGTATGAAACTAGAAATCAATCACAAGAAAAAATCTGAAAAGAACACAAATACGTGGAGGTGAAATAACACACTACCAAACAATGTATGGGTCAATTTCTGAGAGGTCCCTTCTGAGAGGGAAGATTATAGGAATACAAACCTACCTGAAGAAGCAAGAAAAATCTCAAATAAACAATTTAACCTTACACATAAGGAAGCTGGAAAAGTAAGAGCAAACAAAGCCTAAAACTAGCAGAAGAAAGGAAATAATAAAGATTAGAGCAGAAATAAATGAAACAGATACTAAAAACAACAGAACAGATCAATGAAACCAGGGTCTGGTTCTTTGAAATGATCAACAAAATTGATAAACCTTTAGACAGACTCATAAAGAGAGAGAGAGAAGGACAGAGACAGAGAGAGAGAAATCAGAAATTAAGGGGAAAAAAATAACAACCAACACCATAGAAATATGAAGAATTATGAGAATATTATGAAAAATTTGACAACCTAGAAGAAATTAGTAAATTCCCAGGAACATATAACCTTCAAAAACTGAATAAGGAAGAAATAGAAAATTTTTAATAGACCAATCACTATCAATGATATCAAATCAGTAATTTAAAAACTCCCAACAGGGACTCCCAGGTGGCTCAGTCAGTTAAGCGTCTGCCTTCAGCTCAGGTCATGATCTCAGGGTCCTGGGATCAAGTCCCACATTGGGCTCCCTGATCAATGGGGAGTCTGCTTCTCCCTCTCCCTCTGCTTCTCCTCCTGCTTGTGATCTCTTTCTCTCTCTCTCTGTCTCAAATTAAAAAAATCTTAAAAAAAAATAAAAAATAAAAATAAAAATAAAAAACTCCCAACAAACAAAAGTCTGGGACCAGATGGCTTCACAGGTGAATGCTACCAAACATTTAAAGAATGAATACCTATTTTTCTCAAAATATTCTAAAAAGTAGAAGAGAAAGGAAAGATTCCAAATTCATTCGATGAGGCCAGCATCACCCTGATAAAGACATAACACAATAAAAATAACAATAAACCACTACAAGCCAACTTCTCTAATGAACACAGATGCAAAAATCCTCAATAAAATATTAGCAAACCAAATCCAACAATACATTTAAAAATCATTCATCACAATCAAGTGAAATTTATTCCTGGGACACAAGTGTGGTTCAATATTCACAAATCAATCAATGTGATACATTACATTAACAAGAGAAAGGATAAAAACCATAATGATCTCAATAGATGCAGAAAAAGCATTTGATAAAGTACAATATTCATTCATGATAAAAACTCTCAACAAAGTAGGTTTAGAGGAAACATATCTCAACATAATAGCCATATATGAAAAACCTACAGCTAACATCATACTCAATGGTGAAAAACTGAGAGCTTTTCTCCTAAGATCAGGAATAAGACAAAGATACCAATTCTCATCATTTTTACTCAACATAGTTTGGAAGTCCTAGCCACATCAATTAGACAGCAAAGGAGATAACAGGCATCCAAATCAATAAGAAAGAAGTAAATCTTTCACTATTTGCAGGTAACATGATACTTTATACAGAAAACCATAAAGACTCCATCAAAAGTTACAGGTACAAAATTAATATACAGAATTCTGTTGCATTTCTATATGCTAATAATGAAGTAGCAGAAAGAGAAATTATGAGAACAATTCCACTTACAATTGCACAAAAAGGAACAAAATATCTAGGAATAAATTTAACCAAGGAGGTGAAAGACCTGTGCTCTGAAAACTATAAAACATTGAAAGAAATTGAAGACAACACAAACAAATAGAAAGACATACTATGTTCATGGATTGAGAGAACCAATATTGTTAAAATATCCATATTCCCCAGAGCAATCTACAAATTCAATGCAATCCTTATCAAAATGTCAACAGCATTTTTAACAGAACTAGAACAAATAATCTTAAAATTTGTATAGAACCACAAAAGTCCCCGAATAGCCAAAGCAATCTGGAGAAAGAAGAACAAGCTGGAGGTACCACAATCCCACATTTCAAGATATCCTACAAAGCTGTAGTCATCAAAACAGTATGATAATTACACAAAAAATAGACATATTGATCAATGGAATACAATAGAGACCCCAGAAACAAGCCCATGCTTTTATGGTCAATTAATCTATAACAAAAGAGGCAAGAAGATACATGAGAAAAAGACAGTCTCTTCAACAAATGGTGGTGGGAAAACTAGACAGCTACATTCAAAACAATGAAACTGGACCACTTACTTATACCATGCACAAAAATAAACTCAAAATGAATTAAAGAACTAAATGTGAGACCTGAAACCATAAAAATCCTAGAAGGAGACGTTGGTAGTGATTTCTTGACATCAGCCATAGAAATATTTTTCTAGATATGCCTCCTCTGGCAGGGAAAACAAAAGCAAAATTAAACTATTGAGAGTACACTGAAATAAAAAAAACTTTACGCAGTGAAGGAAACATTCAACAAAACAAAAAGGCAGCCTACTGAATACAAGAAGACATTTGCAAACAATACATCTAATAAGGGGTTAATATCCAAAATACACAAAGAACTTATATAACTCAACACCAAAGAAACCAGATTATCCAATTCAAAAATGGGCAAAGGACATGAGTAAACATTTTTCCAATAAGACATACAGATGCCTAACAAACACATGAAAAGATGCTAAAATTCAATGAGGTATTACCTCACACTTGTCAGAATAGCTAAAATCATAAAGACAAGAAATAACAAGTATTGGTGAGGATGCGGAGAAAAGGAACCCTCTTGAACTATTGGTGGGAATGCAAACTCATGCAGCCACTGTGAAAAACAGGACAGAAGTTCCTCAAAGAATTAAAAATAGGGTTACCACATGATCCAGTAATGCCGCTACTGGGTATCCACCCAAAGAAAATGAAAACACTAATTCAAAAAGATATATGCACTTATATGTTTATTGCAGCATTATTCACCATAGACAAGATATGGAAGCAACCAAGTGTCCATCAATAGACAGTCAATAAAGAAGAAGTGGTATGTATGTAAAAATGAAATATTCCTCAGCCATAAAAAAAGAATGAAATCTTGCCATTTGCAGCAACATGGATGGATGTAGAAGGTTTAATGCTATGTGAAATAAGTCAGTTAGAGAAAGACAAATCCCATATAATTTCACTCATATGTGCAATCTAAGAAAGAAAATAAACAAAGAAAACAGACAACAAAAAACAGACACTTAAATATAGAGAACAAACTGGTGGTTGCCAGAGGGGAGGTGGAGGGGGAGGAGATAAGTGAAACAGGTGAAGGGGATTAAGAGCACACTTACTGTGATCAGCACTGTATAATGTACAGAATTATTAAATCATTATGTTGTGCACCTAAAAGTAATATAATCCTTATGCTGATTATACTTAAATAAAAATATAAGTAAAAAGATGAAAATAAAAAGGGTTTTCAAAAAATAAATAAAATAAAAATAAAATTTAGGTATAGATAGCCATTACTGTAAAAGAATTACACATACATTCTCAATAAAATATCAATTGAAGTATCCTGTAAGCAACATTTCCTTATCAAACACAATACACACACACACACACACACACACACACACACCCCACATTGACACCTACGACACCTACATATTTTGTATTGGTGTGACCATTAAAGCAGTAAATCCTGGCACTGTAGTATTGCATAAGAAACAAGCCAATTCAAATTCTACTGCCTGCCAGATGTAGAATGAAGAGCACTATTTCAACATGAGCACTATTTGTCTAACCCAGATGCTTATACTTTGTCTTATCTTCAGGAAAGTATAGTGATAAGAGTCAAAGGTTGCCTGTAGCAATGCCCTCTTGATTGAGATAGCACCTGGAAGGTATTCCCATTCCTATCAGATGGCAAATAAATATTTCAGTGGACTAAAGCTTATGCTGAAATGGAAAAATGTAACATTTTGCTGTCTCTGAAATAAGGAAGCTAAACACACAAGTTAATACAAAAGAAAGTATGTTTAATAAGCATTCTTTACTCTTATTGAAAACAGAGCCATCTTATTTCTATCTGATCAAGTTTTCCAGGACCAAAACCACTTAAACAAGAAACTAAAGTAATCTCTTTGGCGTGAAAAGTTCTTATTTGCTATACACCATGTTCCTAACACTCATTTTTTTCTACTTTTTCATAATTTTCTATATTCAATTTCACCAAGTTTGTTCCTAGGAGTCTTGGTAACGCCTAGTAGCAGTCATTAACTAAATACCAATAATTTAAGTCAGGAGGTTGAAGGAAGGTTTTTCTTTTGAGGGTATGGGTTTTCAACAAGAAAGGCAAACAGAAACACTAAAATTTTGAAAGCTGAATCCCATTGATTTTGAAAAATTCTCTCATAGCACCTGTTGGAAGCAAAACTACATTTAGTCCCAGCTCTCTGGAGCAGAGTATACAGAAGATGCAAATCTATGTCAAATAGAGTGACTTGGCTGGCAGGAATTATTTGAATTGTGGCTAAAGTATATTCTTCTTTTTCCTGTTATATATTTTAAAAACACACAAACGTCACCTGTAGGAAGAAAAGTCTACGGGTCAATTCCTCATGTAAATTAAGCAAAAAGACTTGCATAAACTGGCTTCAAAAACATGATAATTTTTCCTCTAGCTTTTGTCCCTCAAGAGGTAAACTGAATAAGAAGTGATTTAATTCAATGTATTTTAACTTCTTGACAACTATAAAATATTTGAACATGAGCAGTATTTGTTTAATTCAGACATATGATCATGCTAAATCAGAAGACAAATGAATCTAGCAACAAGCAATAATCAGGGAGATTTGACCAATAGGCAGCCCTCTAAAAACACAAACATACTTTTAGTGTTGCCTTCTTCCATGAGCTAGGATACTAGTTTTATATGCAGGATATATGGCAGAGATTGTTTCTGCATGGTGACTAAGGACCACTAATACTTGCTGGTCAGTGAGAGGAACATTAGCACTACTGGAACTACTTCCAGAGAAAATCAGTGTATGGAAATTACAGAAGTTCGTCTGAGTACTGGGTTAAAATGCCAATAGATGGAAAAACAAATGACTTTCAAACACAGAAAGGATAGTTTCAAACAAGGAGAGCAGGGCAGTAGGGGCAAGGATACAATTATTCACAATTACTTATTATTCACAAAAAGAAAACATTAATAAGATAATCATTTTCAGATAGAAGTAGAAAATGACTATATCCAATTTTAGCTTTCCATTTGTTTCTCATCATATAGCTGGACAAACTCATGGTCAAATATATCTAAAAGATATTACAAAATACCTTTGGACCCTATATTCTATTCTACTCTTATTCATTTATACGTGTGTGTGTGTTTGTATATATATTTATATATACTTATATAACTTATGGATAAATTATATGTCATGGATAAAGTCCTAAACTTTTATAAAGATGAATGATACTCTATTAGTGATTACCCTTTTTCCTTGTTTTTTTTGGAATGACACTCCAATAAGACGTAAATATAATTCGTAACAGAGAAATGTTAAAGACACAACAGTTATAGTCACACAATGTATCAGAGAAATGTAAATACTACACAAGTAATTCCCTTTCCGCCATGTTTTGTGTGTTATTCATCCACAGGACAGAGAACACCTGCCTCCACATGTATATGACAGAGGACATGTAAAATAATAAAAGTCCCTACATAAAACAGTTGAAGAGCATTGTGACAATGGGTTGGTTCAACACAAAGCCTTGTATACTTGGGTGTTAATGCACATGTCAAAATCAAATAGGTGTATGCAATTCTCTCTTTAGAGCTCTCAGTCAAACTAAAGCATTGGTTATTCTAATAGATTACGTTGGAAGGAGTGCCTTGTAGTCATAGAATGGCTTGCCTCACCCTGCATTTCAAGGAAAGTTACTGACAAAAAACAGAAAATAATGTTATGAATTAAAATTTGCTACCTCTACCTTTATTTTTATCCATTACTTAAGAATGAAGACATTGTGGAGGAAAGAATGAAGGACCTTCAAAGTTTAAACTTAGACCTGAAAATATTGTAATAGCATTGTATGGTGACAGATGGTAGCTACACTTGTGGTGAACGTAATATAATATGTAAACTTGTCGAATCACCATGTTGTACACCTGAAACTAATGTAACATACGTGTCAAGTATACTTCAATTAAAAAAAATATATAAACCTGAAAAAAGAAAACGAGGGCACTCTAGGTTACCACAGAACCCCTGATTCTCAGGCTTGATTTTCTTTAGGCTTAGAAAATACATGTCACATTTTTAAATATATGTTCTTCTGCTAACATTTGTGAATATTCTTTCTGTCCAATTCAGAATTATCATTACAAGCCCCCTCTGGTTGCCAAGGCAGTCTGCTTACTTGGAATTCGTCAATTAAGCATCTTAATTGGACCTACAAGAGCACTGGAATTTAGATTATGAAAGCAATAAACCATTTGGGAATAAAAAAATCTCAAAATAACATTTTACCTAATTATTATCCATATTTCATTCTGCAAGTTACACTCAGGATACTATAGCATCAGTCTGCATGGTTTACTAAGACACACTTTAGAGGTGTCTAAAAGGCTCTTTATCCTTTAAAGTATCAGTTCAAGTTTTTCCATTTCCCCAGATAATTGATGGCAGTCCAATGTCCTTAAAAAGTGCACAGGAAACAATTTCTATTTTACAGGAGGTCATGGGTGAATCTAAATGTCATAAGCTGATTTCCCCATTGATTAATTAAGGTGTTGTACTTGACCTATTTAAAAATATATATATGCATAATGTTAACTTTCCAATATAATTTACATAAAAAATACATTGTAATACTTTGAATTCTATCTATTTTTAGTATTTTACATATATGACATTGCTGAACAGACTGCTACAGACAAATATTTGTTGAAATTTTTGTCAGTCTAATGTACTTTCATTTTTGAGAAATTCCTGTGTATATCAATATATTATTGCTCAACTATATTTTTTACAACTCATTATATTCTTTTTTCCAAAATTAATAAAACATGAATGTTTAATGTATTAATTTCTGATTCACATTTTATAATCTGATTTCTTTAAAGTCATACTTTATTTAAAGCCCTTTAAATTTTCAGCATTTCTTGTTTTATCCTTGATATTCATAGAAAAGGCAATACAAATGAAGGAGAGGAAAAAGTTTTCCTCAACCTTCTTAGGGCCCCTTGCTGGGACTGAAAATTAACCTGACAAATACAAACTGACAGAAGAAAAGCATACAAATATATTTAATATAAGTTTTACCTGACATGGAGCCCTTTTAAGGAAATGAAGACCCAAAGAAACAAACGAGTTATTTCTATGCTGGGTTTGATGAAGGATGGACAGTCATGGAGAAATATGATAGATGAAGGAGTATGAAGTAAGCGCAATAAACTGGGGCAAACTTAGCAAGGAAAGTTTGTTAGGATTGTCCTAGGCATCCTTTTGTCTTCCTAAGGATGTTTCTTTCCTCCTGGAATAGGGAGGGCATTTCTCACATGAGGGTTTTCTAACCTATTTCAGGGAGAAGGTGGAAGAAAGGTCCCAGAGTGACCTTCTTGCTTCTGCTTGTTTTCTCAAACTTCTTCAACTTAAAATAAGCAGTGTGTTGGGGTGCCTGGGTGGCTCAGTCGTTAAGCGTCTGCCTTCGGCTCAGGTCATGATCTTAGGGTCCTGGGATCGAGTCCCACATCGGGCTCCCTGCTCAGCAGGAAGCCTGCTTCTCCCTCTCCCACTTCCCCTGCTTGTGTTCCCTCTCTCGCGCTGTGTCTCTGTCAAATAAATAAATTTTTTAAATAAAATAATCAGTGTACAAGTTGCCATATTTTGGGGGAGCATATCCTGCACCCCATCACAATTCACAACTCAGATTGTAACTACATAAGATTCATTTCATACAGAGTAGGATTCTAAAGTCAACTAGAATTTTTGAACTAGTTATGTATACAGGTGTGGATTCGATTGACCATAAGATTTATTTTCTAATCAAGATGATTTTAGAGTGAAAATGGGTGCTAATAAGAGTTACACAGCTGGAAAAGTTGTAAACCAGGAAGGAAATAATGGTCACTCTGGGATAAGCAAATGGTTGATTGTGAAACAAAATATTTGTTTGGTATGTGCAGAAACATTTCAAGTGGAATCAGCTTTTCAAGGGGAACTTATGAATTGGGAAAAACTAGAAAGTGACAAATCATTGTTTTTTCCAGCTTTTAGTATTTATGACAGGGACATAAAATCAGAACTTTGTGTAAAATGATACAGGCAATGATAACATCCCCCATCACTCAGTTCATAATACATCCTCGTTTTGAAACTACTTAAGGTCAGAAAGAATCCTTCATCCAATTGTTTCATCCTTTCATTTTTTTGTAATTTTACAGGTGACACGGAGGGATAAATCAAATAATCACAAACATTTTAATTGCATAATGTAACCACTAACTGTTCATTCACAGATAAGTATAGATAACAAGATTATTTTCTCGGAAATCTTAATTGTGATAATATAAATTAATAATTATTTTTAACTTTAAACCATCCTTTTCTTGAGGGAAAAAAATGAGTCACAATTGGTAGAAAAGTATCCTTGTGTCCAAAGCAAATAACAAAAGTTCATAATAATTTACCTTATCTCGCTAAGGTAAATAAACCACATAAAACAGTGCCCAGAACATTGTCAATAAAATATTTGCTTTAAAAATCATGCTAAAAAAATCCTTTAGACACCAAACACAATCAGCAAACACTGAATTTCCTGGAAATCAAGTATCTTTGGCAAAAAGACTTCTGTTTCTACCTATCCACGAGCAGCTAAAAAATAAGTGGAATATTTGACTTAAAATATTATAGCCAATTAAGGGTCTTTAGCATTTTCCTGGAAAAGGATTTCACTAGCATCTTGCCATGTGATCTAAAAACCAGCGTATCATATATTAATGCACAAAACCTGTTGAAATAACTGGCATGAACTGATCTGGTGGTATAACTCACCCCACCATTATTGGCAGTGGCAAGGCTGTGCCCTGCAGCACGAAGGGCATTTTGTCAGGTACATGCTTTCATCACGATCTGTCTGATTCCTCTCCCCCACAGACTGTTGAATGAAAATGTAAACTTGATATTTCTGTTACAGAGAACAGAGATAAACAGGGGGATCAGGAGTTGCACACCTCTCAAGTTTCTTCTGTTACAAGTGCTGGTAATTTACGGCAGAGAGGTAAAACTGCAGTAAGATAAGGTTTTGAAGTATTCTGCTTAACTATACTCAAGTACAATAAATGTAACCTTAATCTAGCAGATGAAGTAGTTCTCATAAGCATAGTATATGGCAGATGTTATATATATTTATGGCTCTGGCTCGATAAATTCATAATGATTTCCTTCTGGGTATTGAAGGCCAAAATATGATTTTTGACAGATTATATATTTTGGAATGCTTACTTTGATAGTTAATTTTAAGAGCAGTTATTTCTGCCATTCCTGAAGGAAAATACATTTAATAACCAGTAGGGCATGGTTTTCCCAAAGCATATAGTTATGCTTGCTTGAAGGAAGTCAGCCAGGCATTACCAACAAAAGTTAGCACTTCTGTTGTGCCTGAAGTTATTCCCATATGTGGCACTTTCTAACTTTTATGATTATACTACCTTTTTTTTTCTTTTAAATCAGGGATTACCTTTCTTAGGATGTTTATCTTCTAATATCTACAGAAAAAAATTAACAGTGCACATAGTACCTTTTCTTTAACAAACTTTGATCAATTTTTCTTAAGAAAAATATGATCTTTCTTTGCAACAAGTTTCATGTTCTAAGCCCCAAAGAAATATGCAATGAAAACACAGGTCATGTATTCTACTATCATGAAAATATAAGAGTAGTTTGTGTGAGATAACACACAGAGGTACTGCAGTGTTCTATATTTCCTAAATATATTCCCGGCTGTCTACTGAAGTGGGTACTTCAGGGTACATCCTGACTATAATTTAATCACTTTTGGTAAATGAGTACCACTTAGAGTAAATCTGATCATATTCTGTTCTGAAGGATTTCGGCAATCTTTTTATTTGCTGTCAACTCCTTTTGAAAATAAATTTTCCCACTATCGTCCCTTAAAGTCACAATGATGCTTGCAGAGTTCTTCATGAAAGAAAACATAAGCTGATTCAAATCTGAAAATGACAGCTCATAACATAAAACCATAAGCATCTGAAACCTTTTGGCTCACTCTTACATAGTAATTAATTTCATAAATTGTTATAAATCACACAGTTTTTGAAAATGAAAAGATTGTCATTAATTATCCTTTTTCTGTTTTTTTCTTTTAATTTTTTAAAATTTCAAATATACAGAAGAAGCCAAAAATAGAATAAACCTGCATATCCCTATCACATAATGTCCACTGGTTTCAATCCATGGCCAATCTCTTATCTTCTCTACTTCTACCCCCCTTGTCCCATTCAATATTATTTTGAAAGAAATCTTGGATATCATATATAATTTTATTCTTAAATATTTCATATACATGAATATATATTTTTGAAATGAATACATATATAAATATAAATATAAATGAATATTTGAAATGTTCATTTCAAATATATATATAAAATGAAGATGAAGATTCCTTTTTTAAACTTACATTACAATTACATTTCAAAAATTTTACAATGATTTGTTAATATCATCAAATCTCCAGATCAAATTTCTTATTGTCTAATTAATGTCTTTATTAATTTTTTTTCTTGTATAAGGATCCAAATAAAATTCCCTGCATAGTTACTGTTTGATATATGTTTAAGTCTCTCTCTTTTTAAAATATATTAATGCTAATTGTTACTAGTGGCTTAAATTTACTAAATCTCCTACTTTCTTTTAAACCACTTTATTGAGGTATGGTTGACATACAAAAAGCTGTAAGTATTTAAAGTATATAACTTTATGAGTTTGGAGGTAAGTATACATTTGTGAAACCATCACCACAATCGATGTCATGAACATATCTATTACCTCCAACAGTTTCCTCCTGCCTGGTTTATTTTATTTTATTTTTTTCTAATAAGAACCTTTAACATAAGATCTACTCTCAAAAGATTCTTAAGTATACAACACAGCACTGTTAATTACAGTCTCTATGCCATGCAGATCCCTACAACTTATTCATCTTGTGTAACTGGAACGATGTACCTTTTGATTAATACCACCTTGTTTCTTCTCCTCCCCAGCTCTGGAAACCACCAATCTACTCTCTACTTCTATGAGTTTAACTACTTCAGATTCCTCATATAAGTGGTATTGTATAGTATTTGTCCTTCTGTGCCTGGCTTATTTCACTTATCATAATGTTCTCCACATTCACTTATGTTGTCACAAATGGCAGAATCCCCTACCATCTTGTGTAAGGCTGAATAATATTTAATTGTATGCATATATCACATTTTCTCTATCCACTCATCTAGTGATGGACATTTAGGTACTTTCCACCTCTTGGCTATTGTGAACAATGCTGCAATGAACATGGGAGTACAGATTCTTAAGTCTTTTTTAATCTACAGATTTCTACTCCTTTAACATGCATACACTCTCTTCCTTGCAATTTTATTTGTTGAAGAAAGTAGATTCCTTGTACTATCCACCAATTTCCCATAGTCTGGACTTCACTGACAGCATTACTGTGGGTTCCTTAACACTATCGTATTTCCTGTAAATTGGAAATTGCATCTAAAAGCTTAATCGAATTTAGATTTAATACTTTGGGCAAGAATACTCCATAAATGCCGTTGTGAAGTATTGTTTAATAGTAGAAATATTCACATTTTGACCATTGTAGAGTTGTGGTTAAAAGCATAGGCTCTGGAGACTGAACACATGGGGACTAATTCTGGTTTTGCCTCATTGTAGTGCTGAAAGCTTAGGCAAATGAATTAATCGGTATCTCATTTCCTTCACCTGTGAAATAGGGGCAATAAATACACCTAACAAATAAGATTTCTGTCAAGACTACATAAATAAAGACAAAGCACTTCAAATAACACTTGGTCCATAGTAAGCAGTCAATATATTTTAGCTCTTATTACCAAATAGCTGAAATTAATTATAAAGAGGAACATGCAGAAAATATTCACAATTGTT
The DNA here is from genome assembly GCF_037043125.1 of Eumetopias jubatus. Taxonomy (NCBI): domain Eukaryota; kingdom Metazoa; phylum Chordata; class Mammalia; order Carnivora; family Otariidae; genus Eumetopias; species Eumetopias jubatus. The sequence goes on along the minus strand of NW_028274811.1, from coordinate 80,613,814 downwards.
ATCCTTACAGCAGCCAAATTGACAAGTCTAGTAAAGACAGATTTTCAATATCTAATATAAAAGTTGAAATGTGGGGCACCTGGGTGGCTCAGTCAATTAAGTGTCTGCCTTCAGCTCAGGACATGATCCTAGGGTCCTGGAATTGAGCCTCATGGCAGACTCCCTGCTCAGCGGGGAGCCTGCTTCTCCCTCTCCCTCTGCCTGCAGCTCCCCCTACTTGAGCTCTCTCACTCTCTCGCTCTCTCTGTCAAATAAATAAATAAAATCTTAAGAAAAAAATGCTGAAATGTGAGTGGACTAAAAGGTCCAAATATATCAGTGAACTGGTAATGGAAGATGCAGCCTTTTGCTGGTAGGTCAATGATTAAAACACCCTGCAGGTTACTAGTGATTGAAAGAAATTGCTGCTTTCCAGTTCTGTTAAATGTATTATGTCCTTCCATATGTACCATTCTTGGCTCCACCTTAGAAAACAACCACAAACATGATCAATTCACATGTTATTCTTTCTTAGAGATACTTTGATAGCATCAAACTAAGCAAAACAATTCTCTTACCAAGGCAAAAGAAATGGGTTCATCTCTTGCTATCCAGAGCAATAGTCTGTGAATAGTTTTTACTCTTTTAGAAATTGAGCATAAATGTTTAGCACATTCAATCAGTAGTTCATAGAATTTCTAAGGGAGGAAAATCACTTACTACACATTTTTTTTAAAAATCACAATCTTGAGGATGGCTATTAACTAAGGATTTAGCAAACATTAAGTTATAAAACCCATAAGATTGGAAAATGGTGAAGATTTGAAGTCAGATGAGCAATGGAAAATTGAGGCTGGGTATTTAAGGAAACTGCCTATTAGCAAGAACTATTAGATAATGGAATGGTACTTTTCTTAAGCCCCATAAATTTCAAAAGTAAATTGGAAAACATATTGGGAGAAAATGTTCCACCCCACCAGGGGAATAAATGAAATGGTCTTTTCATCTCCGGTTTCTATAAGCTGGTCTGCAAATTAGATGTATAAAATTTACCTACCCAAACTATGAACACGATAAGTCCAATATTAGGTTTAGTCCAAGTTTCACTGGGAAAAGTTCCATTTCCAGATCTTCAGCCAAAAGCTGAATAATGCCAATATGGAAATTTGGAGCAAAATCAATTGTTAAAGTCAGATTATGAGATTTTAACTGCCATTCTAAAACTACTTATACAGCCTTTCTATGTTATTTCCACTTGCCAGATCAACACCCAAGAGTCATTTTGACATTTAAAAAAAAAATCCCAATCACACATCCAACTGCTGATTTACAAAGCAAAAGGCAACCTGTGATTTTGGCTTTAAAACCCAGTTTGCCTTAGGGATAGATGGATGAAAGAAATTCTAGCCTACTGTTTAAGGACTAATATTCCCACATTTTCATATCCCATTTAGGGCAGGCCGATTTTAGCACTTCAGCTTAAGCAGTATCACTTTATATAAGGTGCTTGAGTGGAGTAGGCAGCAAGCGAGAATGGGATAATAAGTGGCAGAGAAGCAAAGGCTGATGCTGCAGGTAGACTCCTATGCCAACTGCCAAAGGAAAATGGCTGTGAAAGCGGACGCCATTTTTTTTCCATAAGCAAGGGATGAGAATTTAATAGTAAAACAGTAAATTGAGTTTCTGTCATTTTACCTCTTACTAGAATTTCTTTGTTGTCCTTTGCATGGGGAAGGTTAACAGCTCAACCTAATTCTTCACTCCAAGGAAATTTACAGGCTGTCGTTTCGTTAAGGTCTAATGGGTCTTCTGGGATTTGATAGCTGAAGGCTGTGCTCACTGGAGCAAGCTGCTCCACAGAGGGCCTGGAAAAGTATGTTTGAGTTGGAGAGAAGGTGCTACTGCTCCAACTGATTTTCCACCTGCAAAAACAGAACCTTTGGGGACAGTAGCACCGCAGTTAACAGGGGATCTCAGGAATGAGAAAGGTGTTAAAGTAGCCAGTTCTTCTGTTTTGCCAAGGATTTTCCGGTCTTGCTGTTTTTGGCAAAATTTTGAAATATCCCACTTCTCTCACCCTGAGCTTTCCCCTTCCCATTTCTCAGGGATGGTTTTGAGGACTGGGACGACTAGTCCTAACAGAAAGACAGAATTTTAAGAGGATGTGGGAGTCACACTCCTGGCCTCCGCACATGCCTCTAAGCAGCACTTGGCTGCGGTGGACAGTTGGGGATTCCTGCGAGGGGGAGGGTGGCCAACAGCAATAAGAGGATCAAGTTGCCAACCACCCCAACCTCCGTATTGGAGAGGGATACTCTTAAAAACCCCTTGTTGATCAAATCAGATGGAAAAATTACAAAACATTATCTACTGAAAATGCCACAGAGTCAGTCACTCAGAGGACTCCAAAAGTCATATTCAATCATGGTGAACTTGGTAAAAAGTTCTCAATGAGAGCAACTTACAAACTCTTTCTTTTCTAAAATTTCAGATGAAGACCTTGAATCATCAACACGAGCCTGTTGTGATAGAGTGGCAGTCTTTTGTCCCAAACCTAATGTTTCTAAATGCTATTTTGATTGCAAAATACACAGAACTTAATTTTTCTCTGAAGGTTTTTAGTTTTGTTGTACTAAAAAATATATAGCATAAAATATGCCATTTTAACCATTATTAAATGTCCAAATCCCTGGCATTAATTACATTCACAATGTTGTACAACCATCACTACTGTATTTCCAAACAATTTTCACCACACCAAACAGAAACTCGGTAAAATAAAATGTTTTTAAAGAATGGTTTTGCTATCATGGCTGCCATAAGGTATGATCAATGCAACCTCAAAGTAATATGATTGGTAATCATGTATGTATTTTCTAAAAAGAAGAGAATTAGCTTAAAATAATTATTGGAAAAGTGTAAAACCACTGCAACTCATCACTAAACCTGCATAATACAGACAGTAGTTTTGATTAATTTCATCTATTGATCATACATTGTTGTATAATATAAAATTTCAATGATTAAGATTGATGTCCTCAAAAATCATACTATTAGAAAAAACAGCTCAGACAATAAAAATAAACAAAAGCAGAAAATTATGTCAAAGGCTATAAAAATGTAGAAATACAAAAATGAAGTCACAAAGCTAAAAGAATCTAGGCATTATTAAAATCTAGAACTATAAAACATTGTTTTAGAAAAACACTTCCAAATAAATAGATTTCAAAAACTTTAGATGTGCTTTTTGAAGTGATTTTAGGTAAGGATCCAGGATATAAGTTTTGGAGGTTCATACGTACTGTTATCTCAACCACTGATCAAAATCGCCCTGTCTTTCAAAAGGCAAAAGTAAAATATTAAATATAGATTTACCAGTTTTAGGCACAACTTCTCATTTCAGTCAATTCTTGCTCATTAATTAGTAAATCCAATCAATGGCAATGACAATTTGAGAAGTAAATCCCTCCATCAAATCTTAAATCTTGCACATTGCACCTTTGAAGTTCACCCTTTCCTTTCATCACCAGGAATTTCAGTGCTATGTAAGGTAAGTGCGTCATTTATTTTAATCCTGTTGAAATGAATGGATGAACTTAAATAACAATGCAAGCCTTTTTCCATAGAGTGCTGTAATTCACTTTGAAGTGATAGCACTTTCAGGATTAAGACATATACATTTTGGTTCTTTGACTAGTTGTCCTTTCTTTGTGTACTATATTAACAAGAATTTAAAGCTAGACTAAGTCACATCTGCCTTCTAATGCAAGTCATAGAGTCTTAAACAAAATTCTACTAGAGTAGCCAACCAAGATGAATATCTATTTTGAAGGGAATCAAATTATCATTTAGTAACTTCAGACTATGGTTTTCTACTTAATCACTGTGTTAGAGTGGCTATTGATGGAATCATTCTTGAAAATATCTTCATTTATTATCATATTGCCACTATTAAAATGAAAGAAGTTTGAGATACTATTGCAGAAGAAATGAATAACTATTTAATTCTTAACCCATGTTAACTTTATGCTTACTGCATTCTGCAATGAATTCATCCAATACTTCAAAAAAATTTGAGACGTCCAAAATAGATATTGTCAAAAAGACATGCATAATAGGAAATATACTAGTTATTTATTTAGAATATACAGTAATAACAAAGTAATATAGCTTTTTGAAAAGATGGTTGTTCTAGAAATATTTATACACAAAAATAGTTATATACAATAGATATTAATATGTTGACTTATTTTAAATAAAATTGAAATGCACACAGTTTCCGTTATAGAAATTGTTCAAAAGAAAATGTCAAAACAAGAAAGTCTTCTCACATAGTTCCACTTAAGGATAAGGCATTACTCTGACTTAAGTGAGGGAAATAATGTGATAATTAGGGATGGATCTAGATTTGGGGAAACCTGAAGCTTGTATAATTTGTGGGGCTAAGAAAAATAATATAAAATTATAAATGCAAAATCAGGTATGAAAGTGATCATGGCTTTAGAATAAGAAAAGAATGCCAACAAAATATTGAAGACCTGAGAGAGTCATGCGTGTTTTTATTTTTAGATCTCTAGAAAATTTACAAATGTGATTAAATATACATGCTTCTTGAAAGCAACCTGCCTCCATTCTCCACTAGAACATTCCTCAACTCCCAGCACTCACAGGGGCCTGTTCAAATGAGGGGCATTGAAGCTGAAACTTTGTTAGCTTCATGGCAAATCTGCTTCTGGTTTTAATTGTAAAACTTTGGGCAATAGGAGCCAGATGGTGAGATCACTTTAGCAGGCAAGCAGTCCTTCTTAATTTCCTTGAAGGGACACCGAATAGAATTCTCACTGAGTGCTATAAAGGTATAAACAAAGTACAATACTATGGAAATACAATGGTTTAGTAGAGGCGGAAGCCTAAATGGAGTCTAAGGAAAAGGTATGAGGGGTTGAAGATGATTCCCAGAGCTGGGCCCTGAACAGTGCCTTGGATTTCATCAGAGAGGCAGAGAGCATTCAAGATGGCAACAAAAGCAAGTGTGAGAGAACAGGGCAGCACAAGGAAAAGCAAGAATTTCAGGTGGAGTTTGACTTATGATATATTGAGATTTGGAGTGAGAAAAATGAGTGTAGCCATAGACTGCCTCAGAATTTCGGAGGATCTGAGGTACTGGGTTAGGGAGTGTGCACTGGATTCAGATGACCATTAGAACATAGAATAAAAACCAGGTTTATTTTGTTTTATTTGTTTGTTGTAAAGAAAACGAGAACTCTTTAATGATATGCTTAGGTCATCAAGCTAATTATTAACCGAGCAATCAAAAAATTGCAAGAGAATTTTATGATTGTAAACACCTTAGCTCATAGTAAAAACCATTTTATATGTATGGGAGTGAGGAAGGGAGTACAAGCTAAAGAAGAGAAAATTCAACAGTATTCTCCCCAGAGAGAAAAGTCCCCTCAGCTCACAGCGCATGTGAACTGAAGACACTTGCCAATGCTGAATTAAATGTGTTAACAGAGAAGTTCTGTTCAGAGTAGTTAAGAAGGCAAGTCCTACCGTTAGATTTTCTGAGTTTGAACCTTGGCTCCATCACTCACAGTGTGATTTTAGGCATGTTGCTCAGCTGTGTGCCTCAATTTTGTCATCAATAAAATGGAGTTGGTAATATCTGCCCCTGTTGCTATGTTGAGGATCCACAAATGTTAGGTAATGAAAGCACGTGGCAGTGCCTGAGGTTAATGGTTTGGTTAATGTGGGCTATAATGTTAAATGTAGTTATTACTATTCCTGTTTCTGGTTCTAGTGTCACTTAGAATACGGAGACAATCCCTTCTTTAATTCAAGATTGAATCCCCTAAATCCATTCTTGCTCTTTTCAATTCAATCTCTAAGTCACAGCCAGTGAACTTGCTGCAATTCAAATCTGCTCATACCATATTTGCCACAAACTCGGGACAAAGCCCAAATTCTTACGTGGCCTGGTCTCTATCATTGCAGTTCATTTTCTGTCTCTACAACTAGTATTTTAAGATCCAGTCCTTCTGAGTTCCAAGCCATTCGATTTCAGGCCTCTAGGATTCAGTAGAAGGGCTTCCTCTGTAGTTCCTCTCCCTGGCTAATTCCTCCCTGGCTTTCACCTCTGGTGTAGTCGACCCTTCCACTGGGATGCCTTACCGAATGTCTAAGCTGTATTTAGTGCTCTTTCTAGGTATTCCCAGGTAACTCTCATCTTATCTGGATCATAGCTCCTAGCGCACAATACTGAAATCTCTTGCTTATAGATCTAGATTCTCCACAGTGATTTCCTCCAAGGCAGTTCATTTCTAGCAGGCAGCACAGCAGTTAACACAATAAAGGCTCATTGAATAAATAATTAAGAGTAAGAGTAGTGGTTATCTCTGGGGAAGAGATGAGTATTGACAGGAAAGGGCAGGAAGAAACCTTCTTGCGTGAGAAAAATCTGTGTCTTTACCTGAATGATGGTTACATGAGTATATAATATGTATAAACATTTGTTAAGCTGAACTCTTAAAATTCTTGTACTTTCTTCATTTGAATGAAAATATTTTACTCCTCAATTTTTAAAACTGAGAAAAATGCAAAAAAAAATTTATCTATGTTATTAGAAGTTAGGATACTACTTATCCTCATGATGAGTTGGGAGTGGAAGAAAATAAGAGCACCTGAGAAGTTGGAAATTTTCTTTTACTTAGCATAAGTCCTAGTTACCTGGGCATTCTGAGTTTGTGAAAATCCATTGAACTGCACACTTATGATATATGCACATTTATATAGATATGTTATACTTGACAGGTTAAAAGAGTGAGAATAAGTGAATAACAGATTTATACATATATACATATGCATATATACATACATATATATGACTATATGACATAAGATCTCCCTCTATTTGTGATGAGATAAACAAGTCAGTTTCTTCAAACTATGCTCCCTAGTCCCACATCAGAATCAGCTAAAATGAAAACAAATCTCTTTCTCTCCCTACTACATGGCCCATCTGTGTAGATGAATGTATATAAGGAGAGTCTGGTATTATATATCCCTGGTAGCAGTACATTTATTAGTAATTTTTGCACAATAACAAATTGTAAATCTCTGTAACACAACTCTTTCAGATGCTACTTTTAACATATGGGTTTTAAAAACAATTAGCTAGAATTACTTTTGGTGTAAAGGGTTTTTTCAATTATTCTCTTTCACAGATCTTAGAGTCACAAAAATCTTTACATAGTCCTCTTGCCTCAGATGAACTATTGTTTAAAACAAGATTTAAATAGAAATCTAATTTAGTTGTTTCTACTAAAGATGTTCTTAAAACATTCCTAGGGCTTAAAAAAATGTTTCACAGACTTTGCCCAATTTCCCTATAGAGCATTTATTTGGACTCCACTTGGTACACCTACACTAACAGCAGGAATTCTTAATATAGGTGTACATTCAGCAGTCACATTGTGAACAGCATGAATAAAGGAATAAACATGACCTCAAATCAAAGTATCAGCACAATGCCCTTAGCACCCAAAGGCAAGGAGGGAGCCTTTGGCTCCAGCTTCCATGAATGGAATTCGGCAAGATTTCAGTTAATTAATTGCAGTCAAGTCTGTGCTAAAGAGCAAACCCATGGGATAAAAAGGTACCAGACCACAAGGAGAAGCAAAAACTTGGGACTCAATCCACCCTACACTACTCTACATCATTTCCACATCATTTCAATGAACAGCCTAAGCTGTAGTACTTTTAAATAAAATAATATTTATCACAAACATATATTATTATAGACTTCAAAGTGCCAAAAATGCATTTTATTTAACTAAAAACTTTATTACTTTCTTCTAAATTCTCTTTCCCATGTATGATTTATTTTCCAAACACAGATTTCAACAACTTAGAGAATACTGTTTGGAGGAGGATTCAAGGGCAGCTTTCCTCTTTCCCAGAAGGCAAAATCTAGAAATACATCAGTCACTGTTGTCAATCTGTGACAGTCCAAATCGCCAAAGGTGTTTGGTAAACTTTAATCACTGTCACAACTGTAAAGGTTACTGAGCAGCTCCAACACAAATCAATTACAATAGTGTTACACAAATGTGAAAGTGTGTGTGTGTGTGCACGTGTGTGTGCCCTTGACAGTTAAATCTGGTATAGCAGCAGTAAGTTCAGCAACATACAACAGCAGCAAAAACCACCAATAAAATAGGATGAACAAGGTCAACATTTATTCTCATTCAGTAATAGATTTAGGCAGCCCAGAGCTGTTTGGCAGCTTCCTGTTACTTTACCATCCTTAGTGTGCTGCCTCATTTCACAAGATGGCTGCTTGTGTCTGGTCATCATCCACATCATTCCACATCCCAGGAATGAAGAAGGAGAATCAGAATGGAAACCTCATTCCTTTTGGGGATATTTGCTGGAAGTTGAAAATAACACTTAGTTCTCATTGGTCAAAATTTACTCATAAGGCCACAACCATTTCAAAGGAAATCTAGTTTTTGCGCTAGGCAGCAAAGGTAGTCAGCTAAAATTTGGGGTTCTTATTAATAAGAAGAGCAGAAGAATTGATACTTGGAATGGACAGATTTTTTTTCTCTCATTTTAAAAACATTAAAAACAGACTACTAGCCTCCTAGGGGAAAAAAACTACTAGATGATTCAGTCTAATTAAAATGAAAACAGTCTATTATTTACCATAATGTAAACAAAAGCTAAATAAACTTTCATTTTTTAACTGAATATTTCACAGATGTTCATAAATATAAGGGAAAAAACATTTCCATATATCAGAGAACACCCAAAATTTTAAAAAACCGTATAATTATATTTTATTGGTTGGAGAAAGAGAAAAGGAGGCTGATTAATTTCTTTTAAAAGAGAAAAGTTAACTTAAAAATAATTTCATCCCACTCCTAAATCAGAATTAATGCTCTCAGTTGGGAGTTATGCTGTCATATTTGAGAACCACTGATTTGAACATACTATTTCTGGAAATGATTTCTTTTAGTAATTACTAACAGTTTATGAAAAGATCCGCAATTTTATTTTTCCAAGTGTTCAAGTAATCTTAACTCATCAAAATGCTAAAATCTTTTATATCAAAATTGTCTAAGACTGACTCATGTAAATGGCCTGCCTGTTCCCTGACAGCTGGAACCTCTTAGTGTGGATCTGCAGCCCCAGCCCCACCCAAGCGCTAGGATTCATCTGGTCTCTAAGCAGGAATCCACAGCTCATTGTCCAGCTTGCAGCTCCACTCTAACCTGGCAACCAGGTTTTTGTAGCAAACCCTCTGCACTTTGCCTGATGCCAGGCTTTCCTTGTACCAGGCTCTTAAAGAAACATTCCATAGCATACTAGACAGTTCCTGTCAATGACTGTGAATGAATTAACCTTACATTAATAGGAATCCATACATCATAATTTAGCTCTTTATACTGTTTTTGAACACCCATTCCTGTATTTAGTAAACCAACACTGAAGTTGACTGCAAGTCAGGCATGTTGCCAGGCATTTGGTAATAAAAAAGATCAAAAGCACAGTCACCTGCCATCTGGTGACCAGGGACAGCTGAAATTGTTAAAATGATATTCCTTATACACAGTTAGATTTGGTCTCCTAGGAATTTTCATCCGCTGTTCTTAAGTCTGAACTCCACAGTCACATGGAATAGATTCCCATTCAGACTTCTGCAAGTCCACCCTCCGATGTGGAATATTTTGAATAGGATTCCATTCCTGTCAATATCCCCAAACTTCACTGCAACCCCCACATCCTACAACCTTCCTTCAAAATCATACACACACTCTTTTTCTTTTTTCTCTTTCTTCTCCCAGGTCTTAAAACCCTGTTACTGTAACTCTTAAATGAAATCGGTTTTAGTTTCTTCACTCTCTGTGGGATAAATCCCAATTTGAAAATATCCTTCTTAGAATTAAGCATTTAGAAATGAATACAGTACAGGAAAATTCCCTAATACCAGAACTTAGTTATTTCCTCTAGCATAGCACATCACAATTCTTGGCTAAAAAAAGCGGGGGGGGGGGGCTGAAAATGCAAATGAGTTTAAAGACCTTCTCAGATCACTTTTAAACTGAACTGATGGGGGATTTTAAGTTCTGGAAGCTCTGTTTTCTTATACCTTGTGCCTCCTTTTAGTTGGTGCCCTCTCTGAGGCAGTCTGGTATAATGGTTACACTCATGTCAGAACTGGGTCCACATACTGTTCGCCACCTGCTCACTACATGAACTTGAGAAAATTAAGATTCTGAACCTCAATTATTGTAAAATCATGACAATACTCCTTGAGGTTTCTGAAGGTGATATCAGCCAATATATACAAAAGCACACTGACTGTTACAGAATAAGGACTTGCCATGTGGGCAAGACCAGAATTAATAGTTATTGTTTTAGTTATGAGTGTTTCACATATAACTTAGGAATCATTCACCAAAAATGGACTTCAAGTCATCTTAAAGTAACCTAGGATAGCCCTGTCATTCAGTTCAAGAACCCTTCATTTACCACCCCATATATGTTACGTTTTGTGCTAGGTGCTGGTGATCTAAAAATGAATTAAACTATCTTAAGCCTCAAGAAACCCAGTATTTAATGAAAAACTGGAAATGCACAGAAACAATTATTCCATGAATGCACAGATTGGGCTTGCTAGAGCAATACTCCTGCCATCCCAATGCATCCCATTCCATTCTAGAATATAATGCTCTCCCAGCATGCAATGAGAATTCAATAAAGTTGGTTGATGTTCCATTCTCAAATATTTCAGAAAAGTAGTAAGGCAAGCCTTGTTCACACAATACTTTGATCTGGGGTTTTATAAATTAACTTCTCTCCATCTTGGAGTAGATTTACATACATGGCTATTTCTTATTTTTGCGGATTTGAGGAATGGTGAAAAGGCACCACTACCATCTTCCAGAAGAACCCTCTGGAAAGTTGATAATATGAGGTTAAATATGTATTTATATAATCTTATACTAACTTTTTTTAATTTTATTTTATTATGTTATGTTAGTCACCATACATTACATCATTAGTTTTTTTTTATCTTTTTTAAAAATTTTTTTATTGTTATGTTAATCACCATATATTACATAATTTGTTTTGGTGTAGTGTTCCATGATTCATTGTTTGTTCATAACACCCAGTGCTCCATGCAGAATGTGCCCTCTTTAATACCCATCACCAGGCTAACCCATCCCCCTACCCTCCTCCCCTCTAGAAACCTCAGTTTGTTTTTCAGAGTCCATCATCTCTCCTGGTTCGTCTCCCCCTCTGACTTACTCCCCTTCATTCTTCCTCTCCTGCTATCTTCTTTTTCTTTTTTCTTAAAATATGTTGCGTTATTTGTTTCATTACATCATTAGTTTTTGATGTAGTGTTCCATGATCCATTGTTTGCATATAACACCCAGTGCTCCATGCAGTCCATGCCCTCCTTAATACGCATCACCGGGCTAACCCATCCCCCCACCCCCCTCCCCTCTAGAACCCTCAGTTTGTTTCTCAGAGTCCATAGTCTCTCATGGTTCATCTCCCCCTCCGATTTCCCCCCTTCATTTTTCCCTTCCTACTATCCTCTTTTTTTTTTTAAATATAATGTATTATTTGTTTCAGAGGTACAGGTCTGTGATTCAGCAGTCTTACACAATTCACAGCGCTCACCATAGCACATACCCTCCCCAATGTCTATCACCCAGCCACCCCATGCCTCCCACCCCCCACCACTCCAGCAACCCTCACTTTGTTTCCTGAGATTAAGAATTCCTCATATCAGTGAGATCACATGATACTTGCCTTTCTCTGATTGACTTATTTCACTCAGCATAACACCCTCTAGTTCCATATACTAACTTTTAAAAGTGTAGGGATGAAAAAAATGATTTGAAAGACATACCCCAAAATATTAAAAAATATCTCTGGATGATGAGATCATGAGAGATTTTATTAATATCCTTATACTTTTAAATTTTTTAAAATACTCCTCAATGAGTGTGCATATTAAAATAGATACACAAGAAACTCTAATAGGAGAAAGAAAACAGGTAAGTGATGGGAGTGCAGGAATATGGGTGGCAGGAAATTAAGAAGCAGTATGGGGGTCCTAGGTATGAAAGATTATAATCTAAAGAATAAAAGCATCAGTAGAAAGGATTAGAATGATAATAAAAATATAGTTTTACTACTATCATAGTGTCTCGTTGTCTTTAGCTTTTTGGCAGATCATATCTCCAGATTTGTTACTGAGGAAGTCCACTGGCCAATGGAATGATTGAAGCATAATGATTTTACCTATCTGCCCAAAACTTTAGAAGAAATATGAGAATGAATCTTGTTGCAAATTTTCAAAAAATATATGTGGATTGTTCTTAAACACACTAGTCTTAGTAATGTTTCACAACAGAACAAAAAACTAATCAGTGAACTGTAAATGCACAGTTGACTTATTAACAAAGTAATGCATTTTCTAAATACAAGACTTTTGTTTTTAAATATAAAAATTGGGTTAAATATTTGTGGAATTAATGAACTAAATTAATCTTTTTATATTGCTGTTGTTACCTTAAATTCTTCTCTCAGAAACAATTCAATAGATGATAGGTAGAGAGAGAGAGAGAGAGAGATGATAGAGAGAGAGATAGATGATAGAGATAGATGGAAACTGTACCACTTTTTAAAAAGTATTCTTCAGTTTCCCCTGATGGATGCAGTATCTCTTCCTCTGAATTCTCAAAATATCAAATCAATATCTTAATCATGTAACTTCCACATTCTCTTTTGTAGCATAGATATTATACTTAGGCATTGTATTATATTTCCCCAACTATTACATCCGTGAGTTTATTATTTGTGTCGTACTCATTTTATATCCCTTAAGAGCAATCTTAAATTATTTTTAAGACTGGCATTATATAAATATAATAAATAAAAGTGTTCCTCAAAGTTCTGAGACTATTTTATGGGCTCAATCAACATTTATTATTTAATAAAAAATCTTGTGCATTTTTGAAACTGATTGTGGAAACTGCCCAACTGGATTCCAAAACAACTTCTCATATGAGGGGCTGCCAATCTCTTATCTATTCTCAATCTTTCTTTATGAATTCTGTGCTTTGCTTTCCTGTGCAGTTGGTTTCTGTCATCATCCCTCTGCACATTCAGGATGGAGTGGGGAGCCTTCATGGAGAGAGTCTCATTCTGAACATTCACCATGCTGATAAGTTCTATAGCAAAGACTATCTCTTCTTAGATTTTGTTGAGTTTTAGTTTTCTTTTTAATAATGATATAGTCAATCCATCAAAATAATGTTACACCAAATCTGACTTCATCTATATTTTTTCTTCCAAAAGTAGAAAACTCTCAAGCTGCTTAGTGAAGTGCTAAATGCTTTATATTGACAGGCTACCGCTGTTCAGCAATCTATATTTGCAGCCTGCCAAAACGAAAGCCATAGTTGGATCTTCTTTATTGTTCACAGTATTTTAAATTACAAATGATGTTGATTTTAATCATCTTTGCTCTATTCACTCACAAAGCTCGATGCTGCACAAATCAGCTCTCAGATTCAGTATAAAATACATTTTATTGGGTTTAGCACTTGCATAGCACTTTACACCTTCAAAATACTTTGTAAACATTAACTAGTCAATCTTCACCAAGAAAGAAAGAAAGAAAAATATCGTGATGCACTGAGAGGTATGTGTAAAACAGGTCTTAGGAAAAGAATTGTCCTATAGATGAAATCTGAAGGCAAGATATTTAACTTTTTTTTTTAGCCAGTAGAGTATATTCCAGGAAATGATTGTCAGTGCTTCAGTTCTTCACTGTCCATTGTGAAAGAGCACATAATTTGTGAACAGAATATGAATAGAGCATGTAATTTCAATTTTAGTAATCATATGAATTACAGAAGTCTTAATATTATTAATGACCAATAGCATTTTATGCCACATGAGGAAGTCTTAACATACTGAATGCTGCTTTGCACACTATATCAAACAAATGTTTTGTGATAAGTCAGTAAGATTCAACTAGTCTCAGAGAACTGATATGAATAAGTTACTGCTTCTCCTGCCTGTCCTATAAGTTGCAGCAACTTCACTTGGTACAAACGTAGGCAAGAATAACTTGGTCTAAATATAAATGAGTCCCCAGGTTCACATTAAATGTATGAAATTCTATAGCACAGCAGGAGTCAAACTAACATATTATTTAAAGAGTGCACTATAAATTTTGTTCCTGGTTTTCTAAGTAAGATACAGCTTCTGCCTTCATTGGATCTGCTTTTCTTCCATTATTCCTTTAAGATTCTCTCATTTTAACCTATGCTGTTGAAGGGAAACACTGTATATTCCTCTTGGAAAAAGATATACTTACTGTGATCATGAAGAACACTAAATGAAGAGCCTAAGATGGTATTAATGCTATATGTTGTATTGGATATTAATTAAACTTTTTTAAACATGCCATAATTCAAAGGAAAGCATTTGCCACCACTGCTTTTTATAAATTCAAAAACCAAAAACAGAAAGAAAAGGGTCATATCAGAAAGAAACTTCAAGGCCGAGAGTGGATAGATAATTTAATATCCATTTAAGATATTACCATAGCACAGACACTGAAAGTTGTATGTGAAATATATGTTAAGAAAGGCCTACACTATATGTTCAACAGTTAAACAATCAAGTGCAACATACTATAGCTACAATTAAAAGCTGTATGCTTAAAAGTTTCGATTTCAATTAGGAAAAACTGCAAATTGACTAATTTATTGAAATCATGCTTCCAAATTCTTTGAGGTTCTTCATCAAGGACAGACAAGTTAGGGACAAAAACTTGCAATAAAACTACTAAATATTTCAACTTAAAAACTGTAGATAAAACCAAAATGATCTCACAATCTTGAAGCTCCTTTCTCTTGCGTAAGAATCATAAGATTTACTTCAGATAAATTGATGGAAATATTATGCACATCCATCAGAGTTTATTGACATATATAGGACAATCTTTAAAAATGCAAAGCAAACCTCTTAACCATGTGGTAATGCCACAGATTTTTTTACATTGGATTTTACATTAAGTTAAGACTTTCAATATCATTAGCAACATTTTAATCTTGCTTAGATATCGCTGCAAAGACATTGATTTCAAAGGTGGGGTCTTTGGTCATGCACACATTCAGGAGACTGATGCTTCAACTATAAAAAAGTAGATCTAATAAACTTTAATATTAAAGTTCAAGAGAACAACAGTGGATTTCTGGAAACTAATGTGTTTCTATGAATTCATTATATGACTTCTAAAGGCAAATATTTTAGAATCCCCTTAAACAATATTTCATATCCACATCAATTCCTAAATCACTATTTTAATCCTTTCCTCCAGAAGGTCATTCCTTATCAGATGTCAGCTCCTTCCCATGTATTCTAGAAAGAGGTTAAATACATCTGGTAATACATTTGGAAATAAGAAGAAAATAAATGACTACATAGGATGTGGTTCCTGTAGCCCCTAAAATGAACACAGATACAATATTCTTCCCCTATTCTCAAGGGCCTGAAATTCGACAATCTGCAATCTCTGGATTGGTATTTAATTAAGCCAATATTCTTGGAAAGAACAATACTTTAAGCTATAAAATTCCAAACCCACGAAAAAAAAACACATTATTTTTCCTTGACAAATTCTGCTAGTACCAGCCTAGTAGTTATCTGAGATACGATAAAACGTGACCACTAACAAAGGCTGTTTACTCAAAGCCTGGCCATGTCTCATATAACTGGTTGTAGTTATGACAATTTCTATTTTATAGCTTCCACATATACTTTGATGAGAGATTGGAACTGACATAATAAAATGTGAAACAGCAGGGAAATATTACAAGCCAAAGAGGTAGCCTATTTTAACAACTTACTGTCAGGAAAATTTTCCTCACATCAAAACTCAATCTCTCCATCAGCAGCTATAAGTACATTGAAGGACAGTCTCAGTTGTTCTAGGGTTTGGCTGATTTCCTCTTTTTCTTATGGTCAGGACTTTATATTTCACAGTGCTTTTCAACCACATTTACTAGTTTTTCCTCACAAATATGCCCAAAGTTTAATACTTTTTTCCACTCTTTTACAGATCCTGATATTGAAGCACAGAGATATTAAGAGGCATGTTCAAGGTTACACAGCAAATTAAAAACCCAGCAGGGGATGGGCTACAGAGCACCTGAGTTTCCAGACTGCTGCTTAGCCAACTGATCCGTGGGGACTCTCACTGCACAATGAGTTATGCAAGAGAAAGAAATTTAAACTAGAAAATAATGAAAAAAAATGCAGTTTCTTTTTCCACAGATATAAATACTCCATGATGTAATGCTTGCCATCAAGCTTTTAGGTAAATTTACAGACTGAGAAATCTACTCCTATCTGTCCTCATATTTCCTCACCCATTTACATCAGGATATAAAGCATTAGGAAGCAGTTTCTTTATCTGATGGCTGAAATGAGCATGTTCTGTTGCCTCATCTCAAAGGGCCATAGACATGGAAATTTCCAGAGGAATGTCTGAGCTCCTCTGCCCAACTTCTCCTTCCCAGCACCACCTTTCCCAATCGGCCCTTATGATAGAACTTGGGGAAAGAGGGAAAACATTAAAGACTTGGAATTTGAGTGTTGAAGATTAGAGCAATGAATCTGGAGATCAAAAGCTCTTGAACTTGCAACTAAACACTAATTTGGAATGGAAGCATACAGTCACTGGGGTATGAAGTATGATGAGGTAGTGAAATAGCAAAGATCTCAGTAACTCTCACATAAAGATGTATTGATACTTAAGAAATATAGTCTGAGAGACTTCAGAAATCCAATGATCCCTCAGTCAATAAGCATTCTTTGAATGCCCTTAATGTGTCAAGATATGAGCTAGGTGATAGAAAAAGCCATGAAAAAGTACTATTCAGGAGCAATTACATAATTCTGTCTAGAATGATAGAATGGTACTCCAGTGCCCAAAGTAACAGAAGAAATTATATTTCAAGATGAGACTTGAAAGATGAGTAAGAGCCAGATTGAAGAAGCTGGGAAGAAAAGCTTCCAAGCATGGGAAGCAGTACATACAAAAGACACTAAAGCAGGAAAGAGCATGAGACATTGGAGGAATTGAAAAAGTCAATAAAGTTGCAGAAGGAGACAAAGAGACATAGGTGAAGTTTGAGAGGTAGGCAGGGAATAGATCATACCAGGATTTGTCGGTAAAGGTAAATATTTTTCCCCACTTTATTCTAAATACCACGAGAAGCCATAGAATGTTTTTAAGAGGGAAATAATATGACTGCATTTGCATTTCTAAAAGATCATTCAGGCTTCTGCATGTATTTACCTATTACGCATTTTTTCCCAGGTCCACTTGAAGATTTTTTAGCTCCTATTATACACAAATTCTCTCTCATGAAGAAGATGCGGCTATTGGAAGAGTCAAGTAATTGAATGATGTCAATTGCCTTGAGTTTCCATAAGTTACTATAAATTTAATCTCCAACTGAAATAAGCCAACTGGTATGCTTGTGAAACTCAAAATTATGTATCATTAGCTAAGCTGAATGAAAATAAATTAGACATGGAAGTAACAGATACCCCATTTTAAAATGGTGTCTTTTTTCTTTCTTTCTTTTTTTTTAATGTAAACTCTATTCCTAATGTGGGGTTTGAACTCACAACCCTGAACGAGATGAAGAGTTGCATGTTCTATCAAATGAGCCAGGAGGGCACCAGTATAAAGAGGAAAATTTATTTGAATATGCATTTTTGAAACACAGTTAAAGAAAACCAAAAGTCTAGCAAAAGTACAGAAAAAAAAGACCCACTCTGAAACAGTTAAAAGGCTACACTCGTAATAGGAAATTAAAATCTACATAGTAAACTAGAGATAAAATTCAGAAATATGAAGCATAATTAGTATGCAATTGATAGTCAAACCCATTAAAATACTAAAACTAATAAGATGCTGCCTTAAATAATTTGTCATCAAAATTATACATTATTTTATACCATTCCTTCTTAGTTACAACACAGTAATCACTTACAACCTAGTAATCACATATTAAGTAGCATTAAATTTTAAATACAAGTAACTAATAACTCATTTGAACCAGCACATGTGACAGGTTTTTGTTGTTTTGTTTTTAATTTTTAGTTTCACTTAATTTTTCAACCTTTTTTTTTTTAAAGATTTTATTTATTTATTTGAGAGAGAATGAGAGATAGAGAGCACGAGAGGGAAGAGGGTCAGAGGGAGAAGCAGACTCCCTGCTGAGCAGGGAGCCCGATGTGGGACTCGATCCCGGGACTCCAAGATCATGACCTGAGCCGAAGGCAGTCGCTTAACCAACTGAGCCACCCAGGCGCCCAATTTTTCAACCTTTTAAATTAATACCAAATTTGTCAAGTCTAACAATCATGTTGCCAAGAACCTCCTTTAGTAAGGGAAAGGAGGCCTTCTACTTAACACGGCAGCCTTAATCTGCTAAATCTAATTTAACAAAAAAATCTATTTATTAATCTCTGTTCCACTCAGTGATAGAAGCATAGTTCCAATCAATCTAGGCCTCCTCCTAAAGATACCCAGGGTTGCGTTAGGTTTAAGGGTATTACACTCTTTTTTTTTCTTTTTTTAAGGATTTTATTTATTTGACAGAGAGAGAGAGCACAAGCAGCGGGAGCGGCAGGCAGAGGGGGAAGCAGGCTCCCTGCTGAGCAGGCAGCCCGGTGCAGGGGCTCGATCCCAGGGTCCTGGGATCATGACCTGAGCTGAAAGTGGATGCTTAGCCGACTGAGCCACCCAGGCGCCCCTAAGGGGATTACATTCTGCCAGGGGTGGCATAGAATCATCTAGGCAGGGACTTCACTGTACATAGCTCTATCAGGTGTACAAACATCACTACATAGGGAAAATTAAACCACTCCTGTTCCCAATCACATGGTCTCTTCAGAAACCCCTTTTCACTCATTACTAATATAAGCTGGCCAGAGACAAATGAGTTCATTCTGTTATTTGGAAACTTCACTGGAGTGCATGAAACTACTTTGCTCCCTATCTGTTTCTCCCTGACTAGACATACCTCACAGCCACTTCCCCTCTGTCCTGATGCTTTCTGAACTTTGTACAGAAAAAAGGGAAGGGCAGGTCATCTATGCCCTCAGATTGCCCTGAAACCTCAGTGCTCCACCCAAGCCCATTCCTGGCAAGCAATGGCTCTGAAAGCTTCTTGTTTGGGATCCACCCTATCTATGTATCTACCCATTCACTTAATCTTTTGTGATACACATTATTTCTCTTCCAATTCTATTTTTCTTCTTGGAGTGTAGGATATAAAAATGAACCATGGGGCACCTGGGGGGTTCAGTCTGTTAAGCATCAGACTCTTGATTTTGGCTCAGGTCATGATCACAGGGTCCTGAGATGGAGCCCTGTGTTGGGCTCCATGCTCAGCATGGAGTCTGCATGAGATTCTCTCTCTCCCTCTGCCTCTGCCCCTTCCCCTGCTTTCTCTCTCTCTCTCTCAAAATAAATACATAACATCTTAAAAAAAAAGAACCATAATTCTTGGCTCTTAATTTGAACTGGCAATTTGAATATCAGAACTCAAGAAGTAATGTGCTTTGTTTTCTTTACTTTCTGTGATCTCATCCCTTCTTGAAGCAAAAACACTAAATGCTTAGCTGTCTGAATGAAAAAAGTTTCATTAGCTCAAAGAAATTTAAAAGAATAGATAGCAATTCGAAAATCATATACCATCACATCATTATTCTCCTCATCATTCCATATGGGTTTTATGTTTCTCCCATTCAGAAACATAAAATTTATTACCTATTCAAATTGATTAGTCCTTTTATTTTCTTTTTGGTGTCTAGCTCTGGAGTTTTTCATGGGATCAAAAATTTGGTTTACAGAAAACAGTGTGAAGTAAGATGGGGTATACTAAACTATGTCTTCCTTTTAATCCTTAAATATTAAGGAATAAAATGCACAACACACACAATAAAGGCCATACTAAGTAGATAGTGAATGTGAAGGTATTTGTGAATTATAGTCTTATATAAATATTATATTATAATCTGAGCTCCTAGAAGGAAGTCATCCTCAATCATCTAAAAGGCAATATTATCAGCTGAGAAGGGATAGAAAACATTTACCAGTTTGGAGAAAATGAAAAAAAAAATTTATATATATTTTATATATATATATATATATATATAAAACACTACCTATTTGTTCCCATCATCAACAATGACTTGAAAATTGTTCTCAATATCTACTTCTGCAATTTAATGTATAAGAAAATGTTCTATTTTTCTCAGTATTCAGCATGTAATAATAGCTATATGTTGTTTTTCTTTAGCTAGTGTTTCTCTCCCAACTCTCATAAAATATGTGGGTCCAGGTTTTGTTTATCGTTTGTATTGACATTGTTATCCTGTGCACCAGTCATGTGGAATGTCATTCTAATTGTACTTTTCTAACATTTGAGAAAGTACAGGGCAATGATAGGAGAGCTGGAGCCCAGAGCCCTGAGCAAGCAGGGGTTTTCTCCTACATCCCCAACAGTGCATCTGAACTGAGAACCTGACTTGTCCCTTGCTACTTTAGGCTTTAGCCGTTCTTGATTATACTGATAAAGTACAAAGCAATGGAAGCAGACACAGCAGGCCTTTGATGCCAACCCTATCCCTGCAAATCAAAACAAAACAATAGCTTTATAAGTTCAATGTATCCTTAGCTTTCCATGGGTATCATTTATCTACCAATCAGTTACTAATCCTCAATAAATGCAGGGAAACTGGGATGGCCTTAGCATAAATTCTCCTCTTTCACAAGACATAACTAGAAAACCCATCAGGCAACTGTGGTTTTTGAAGTGGAAGTAGTCAAATTACATTGAAATACAAGAAAATGGCAACATATTTTTGCTGAGATATATTTCATCAGCTTGATAAAAAGATTAATAATATTATGAATCTAAGCTACATAAAATCTATCTGTATTATGTAAGACTACATTTAAATTTCATCCCAACTCTTTGTTCTGTTCATTTTTTAGATTACCATATTTTTCATAACTTTTATTTAAAAAATGAAAACTCAACTTTCTTCTTCTTCTTCTCCTTCTTCTTTCTTTTTAGGATATAAGACATCAAAACCTAACCCAAAGCTGTTATTGTTTTGGTAGACCAGCAAACCCATTCTGCAACAAGGGATCTGACCCTCAAGGATTGTGTTAAACCACCTGAGTGAGTAGAGGATATTCTATAAACATCAAAATACGAGATTCTTTTGAAAGGTTATAAGGTATAAATAATAATAATCTTTTTCAGAAACACTGGAATTACGTTGGGACGACTTCCAGCTTTGGAAAAGATCATTAACAATGCACTGTTGTGATACAAAATAAATCAGTGTTTCTCATTGTATTTAAAACTCAATTTCATTTTTCATCATTAGAAATCTACAGTTCTTTCTGGAGAGAATTATGCTATTTGACACTCTTTTTTCCCTCACCTTATGGCATACACCCACATGTGTAGGGTTACTTAAACAAATGTTTACACCAAAATGTGCAAAGAGTTAGCTTGTAATGAAAACAGTGAAAATATATTTTCAAGAGATTTTAAAATTCCAGGCTAGTCTCAATTTATTCAGTAAAATATCAAAAGCAGAAAAACTTTAAATCTTTCCATTTGCCCATTCTTATTCACACATAGAGAAAAAGAAAAACCCTACTCTAAACCTAATACATATGCAATGTTTGCTTCCTGATGCTAATGGTCAGTCATAACCAGGCACTTGGTTATGTTATGTAAGGTGCTACGTATCTGGCAATGCTGTTGCATTGTCAGTGAGCTTTAGGACTGACAGGAATTTTCTTTTCAGGTTTAGTCCTATGATGCTTTCCTATAGGAATAGGTTCTATCACAGGAGCAAATTATGCAAATCTAATTTAACAGACTCAATAATTCTCCTCAGTTTTATCTTGGGCATTCTGTATTCCTTTCCCTACACCTAGTGGCTATATAACAATTCAATTACCAAAGTTCTTCATCCAGAAAGTGCAGTTGATTTCCGGTAATTCTTATTCTGTTTGATTTCTTTTTTTCTCCTAGTTTAACACATGCCAGTTGGTGTTGACTGAGTTAAAAATCTTGAAATAAGCCTGGCACTGTGTCACTACATAGGTTAAGAAATGAAAAAAAGTTTAATAAAATACACACTAGAAATGGAAAATAA
This sequence comes from Eumetopias jubatus, assembly GCF_037043125.1. NCBI lineage: Eukaryota > Metazoa > Chordata > Mammalia > Carnivora > Otariidae > Eumetopias > Eumetopias jubatus. Next base: position 80,591,534 of record NW_028274811.1, on the reverse strand, counting down.
GATTAGTGGTGACATTTCTTGTCATGAGGGCATTTTTCATCTATGTGCATAAAATAAAACAAGCCCAATGCAGCTGAAGAAAAGAGGAATGAGAGAGATGATATAAATTGAGAGATGAAAAGGCAGTGGGTGAGTGTAAAGATACATGTTGAGAGCACAAAAGGTCAGCTGGTAAGAAAAAGCAGCTCCAAGAACCTCAGAAAGTAAAACCCCAATTAACAGATCGAGTGGGTAAGAATCAAGTTTCCAAATAAAAGAGCAATAGCATAAGAAACTTCAAAGAAGATTGAAAGTACAGTAAGGTGATAAAAGTATTCAAGTCTTTGGGATTATTAGGAATTTTAGGGAATTATAATAATGAGAACACTGTAAGGGCAAAGTCCTTATATATTCTTTCATAAAAGAAAATCACCTGTTACAATCTGTCTGCATGGACATTAGAATTAGATTCTTGTTCATCAAGAATAAGGTATGTCTTCTGGTCAGACGTAGGTTCATTTTTCCTCCGTTTCTCTAAATAATCTTTCTCTGATAAAATATGCAAATATATATAAATATATACTTATACACAAATATAAACAGTGGAGCTCAAAATGCAAAGAGTCATTGAAAAGAGACTTAATATTGGGACTTCATGAAACATTAGTAATCTGAAATAGGCTGGCAATTAAATTTGGAAATAAATTGTCATTTTGTAGGTATATTAGTTATATCTACAAATAAAAAACTCATTAGCAATCAGCAATTATCTGATTAAATTATCCAATACAAAAAGTAAATTTAAATGAATCAGAAAGATATCTATTTGGAGAGGAGGGCTGAGCAAACTCCCTTTGTGTCCAAATTGATTAAATGAATCAGACAATGAGTGTCTGTTTAATATTTGACAAGTGCCCGAAGACCCTCTTAAAGATTCCCTTCGGGAATCTGCAAGTTAGGTAAAAGAAATACATATAATTAACATTTTTGGAACTTGTCTACCCTGTTTTTTACTCTTGTGCTCCTTAAAGAGTCTTGATAGACTTCTTTAGAAAGAGCATTGTAGATTTAGATATATAGTCATAAGATATAAAAACTAATAACTATTCAGCCCTTATTATGAGAAAGTGCCTTGAATGTCCGTATTTTGCAGATGCTGGAAGATAGGGCTGGGAACTAACCTCACTCTTCTATCTCCTTTATGTTTAGATTTTGACTAGATTACATAAAGTACTTCTACATATCAATAAGAAAAAAAACTTGACAGAAAAATGGTCAAAACATAGGGATAGACAATTCCCAGGAAAAATATTTGAAAAGCTGATCTACACTCTCAATAATCAACAAGATGGAAATTGAGGTACTAATGTAATAATTAGTAGAAAATAATTATAGTTGATTTTATCTGGTTTGGCACTAGTAGAGACAAATGATCACTTATATGTTGTTAATAGAGAAAGGTACTGTAGCAAGATGTGTCAAACTCAAAAGTGAGAATGATGGTGAACGATTAATTCTTTTCCTAGGAACATATATGTTAGAATTATTTACTTATGTATACAGACATATCACAAAAGAAGTTCACTGGAGCACAGTTTGTTAATAGCAAAAATATGAATAAATTGCTCAATAATGAGGGAATTCTAAATAAAATTATATCATATTGCTACTATGGAAAACTCTGAAGTAATTAAAAAGAACAAGATAAGTCATATGAAAAGAACTCTAAGACATACTTTAAATGAAAGAAAAAAATCAAGTAATAGTAAATAGATAAGGAAATTGCATTGTTACATTGTAAAGGAACTAGAATTTGTTGCTGAAAGCTTAGAAGTAGGTTTGCCTGTTTTAATTCTATATACTTCAGGGTTTTAGAATAATTTATCAAGTGTTTCTGTATTACTCATATCATTAAAAAGTAACACAATATAAAATACTTTATGGGTCCTATATTTCTCTCAAGGAGCTATGGGATTCAATTATACATCAAAAATTGTTTGAATTCTTATAACCTATTTTGTATATATATTTAAAAATGGTTTGATAAAATTAAAAATTCTCCAAAAATATAATAAACTCCACTATATAGGAAAGAACAGCACATTTAGAACCATAGAACTTTGCACTTACTTTTCATATAAACTTTTATAAAAATCCTTTAAAATCCGAACCTGTTTTTCCTATTCAAAATCATGTCTTTCCTGCTTGACTTCTCATCTCCATAATCACATCTACCCTAACTCAAATTTCAGAGCTACTGCCAAACACAAAGTAATTCTATAAAATTCATTTTGCAAACAGCACAGCATTCAGTACACTGATTGGGCAGATGTACATATTTAAGTTGAGACTATTGGGGAAAAATACATAACAACCAATGTTTTTTTGTTTTTAATGTAACTCACTATGCAGAACTATGCTAGAATTCAAAAATAAAACTCAAGATTCAGCTACTTAATCTTTTACATCTAAAAATATTAACATCAAAAAATTGTTATAAACTGAGAAAAAGGCATTGGAATTGTTTCAGAAGTCAATATTGAACTTTTACTGCCTGCCTATAGTCAAAAAGGTTTTGTAAGACTAAAAGAAGGACATTCAAAAGTTTTGCTCTCAAAAGATACAGGGTTGGTTAGCAGCTTGCTGTAATTATTCTATGAATGTTCAGTGACAAGGTAACTATAATAAACAGAAACGGTATTTTTGTGTTATTTTAGAAAACAATCTATTAAAATCATTCCCAAAACAATAAATTGCTTAGGTTAAAAATCATATGTCAAATAATTAAGACAGATGACAGAGATATGATAGATGCATACATGCAGTCAAAGAAATACATTATAAAGATGGAAGTTCATAATTACATTAAAATAAACAAAACATAAATCATTTGTTTCTCTAACATTTACCCAGTATTTTTTACAGAAAATAACTTGACTAATAAGCAAGTTCACGGCTTTAAAGTTAATGTGCACAAATAGTTCTGATGGTGGAATATGAAATGTTTACTTTAGAAAGTGACAGCTCACAAAAGAAAAGGAAAAGAGAAAGGGAAGACACAGTAAGAAAATGATTTAGATTGAAGGTTATAGCAGCTGTGCAAATAAAGAAAATGGTGCAATCAACAGTTCACATCCTTCTGATGGATCATTGAAAAAGCTCTGTGTAAATAGTTTTGACGTTCAAGCTCCTGTAGGAAAATAATACAGTAAAAAATGCAAGCAAGAAGTCATAAAGTATGAAGAATCTCACAGGCACTTTTCCTCCAGTAGATACAGGCCACTGATCAGCTGATTTATATATTAAAAATATAACTCTCAGGATTAATGATTTTTAAAAATGACAAAGAATTGCAACCTTTGGTAGAAAGCTTCGTAAAGGTTGCATGGACAATATGTTCTCTCAGATCATGGGTACTATGCAAATGACAACACAATGGCCCAGACTTTAGCCTCAATGCTAAATCAAGTCTCCGAATGGAGAAATTTCTCTCACCTTAAGATTTTTTAATAAAATAAAGTAACAAAAGTTAATGGCCTGCCAGATGTTCACCACGGGGAGTTTGCTTCACGGAAATTGAAGGAGGAACTTAATTTTGAATTTATGGGAACATTGCCCCATTTTTCCTTGTTTGTCCCATGTTGCTTTTCAGCTTTGTTGACCAATGCCAGAAGCACCACAATGGGGCTCTGTCAGTGCTATTCATCTCTGCATTAGAACAAGATGTGTTTAACTTTCCCTTTATTTTTTTTTTCCTCACCAAGGTACAGCTAGAAGTAGTAATATTATTATCCTGAAACTGACAATTGCTCTGGCAATTTGTGATCAGCTCAACAGAAACTGAATCAAATGAATCAATGAAAATACCTTAAAGCACAGTCGCTATTCAAGCCACAGCATTCTCTGAAACAAGGCACTTTATTTTTCAGCTTCTAGATTGAGAGCATTGTATGTGTATTGTTCACTTCTTAAGCATTTTTGAAAAGGAAATGAAATTGAAACATTGTACGTGGGTGGTCTCCAAGAATATATAAAGATAATAGTGGAGGAATCAACTTTTTCAAAGTAGTCTTAGTTAAGGAGTTAGGGATCTATATGTGGTTGCCATTGGAGAGGGTTTGAAGCAAGAAGGAGAAAGGGAAAGGAAAAGAAGGGAGTTGAGAATGAAAGAAGAATAAAACCAATCAGCTATTCTTCCAGTTATAGAACCATATTTATTAATTATTTAAGGAGTGTGTTTAACATCTATCTATATGTAGAATTCTGCACAAATGCTATATTCAGTCCATACTCTTTTCTTCAGTGGTTCCCAATCTTTGAAGTACAAATAGAAATCCCTTAAGAACTCATTACAATTATGGACTTCCAGACCCCACCTGTAGAGAACTTACATTTTGGAAAGTATCTCAGGAGACTTCTTAAGATGGTGCATGACCTAATACTTGCAAAACACTACTTTAGATTCTTACAACAAGAAAAATAATAAAATCTATGATAATTTTACCTAACAAATAAGTGTGGGTAGCTTTCTTTTTCCTGATATCAACAAAAATTAAACTAAAAATTTAAAAAATGAATATTGTAATAAGTATATTATAGTTAATTCAAAGAGAAAATAGAAGCTTAATAAGTATTGGTTGAATGTACAAGTCAACGAAAAAATGTGCCCACAGATTTAACCAACCTGTGTTCTCTGGATACTTAAATTTTCTAACGTGGAATACAAACCCTACTTAAAACTGATCAGCTTTCTTCACAATGTACAATTTAAAACCAGTTGCTGTGTTCCCTTAAACCAAAGTAAGCAAAAGAAATGCATTAGCAGACAGTACATAGAAAGTTGCTTATATTCTCTCCATTGGAAGATATTAGTCTAAATCATTCACCCTTGTTCCTTGGTGGTGAAAGCACAAAATGCTCAGTATCCATTACTGAAATAAGATGGAGTGAAAAATACATGATTCGCCTGATTTTTTTCCCTTGTTTTTTCCCTTTTAAGGGCAGTTTTAACCAAACTTCAATCATTTATATAAATCTTCATAATTTTGGCCAAATCCTTATAAGACATGTCATGTATCATGAACAAAGAATACAGATATTTGCTACTGACACTACCTATTTGATTTCACACTAATTCCATTTATCTCATGAAATCTCTGGTTTATTTCACTAGCTGTTATTTTACCCACATTTAAATTAAAAATCTCAGCTATTAAAGTTAAAAAGTGTTTGTTTTTCTCCTACCTAAAATTAGCTCATGTCCTAGCAGTGGCTGATTCCCTGCTTTTTGAGAATGCATGCTCAAAGAGTCCCGGTCTGAGAAGGACACAGCTCCTCAGATAATCTCACACCCACCTATGAATGAAGAACAACTCCAAATCTTTCCACGTATAAGAAATCCTGAAAATGTTCAAAATACTTTAACCTTAAAGAGCCAAGCATTCATTACCTCTTCCCAAGATCTTTGACAAGGAGAATGTGTTAAGTGGTGACTTTAAACGACTTTGTTTACACACACACACACACACACACACACACACACACACACACACACACTTCCAAAATTAAGCCTGTGTTGAAGAAGAGAAACCCAGGCAATTCCCAGGATCACTCTCTGTGTTATAGAGGGAAAAAAACTTAAAACTACGTGATTCAATTTGCCAGGGTAACTCAGATTAAAATGAGATCTACATTATTTCTAAATCACCACACTAATCATCTCTGTCCATATGTTTGCTAAGGAGAATTGGCCTTAGCGTGATGAGTCACATTTTCTAATTTGCTTAAGTCTACTTTGTTTGTGCTTTGTTTTATTGTGTTAAGTTTTACTTAAGTTATATTTTATTTTAGGCCTGATTTGGGGGCTTAGGAGAAAATAGATAGTTGCTAAAGTGTCATTAAGTATAAAAGAAGATTACATATGTTGCTATTTTATATCACAGAGAGAGAAATTCAGGGGTAAGAAAGGACTACCCTCAACCTTAAAAACTGTTTCTGAAATTTATCTTTACACTGAAAATATACTTGCATCTTTCGGCATTTGAGCAAAGCAGTTCAAATACAGCAGCATTTTGCTTCAAATTAATTTGTATCTAATTTCAAAATAACAAATCAGGTTCATTGAGGAAATTGAATAGTATATAGATATTGTCAACACCTTGCCCATATGGTGAATTGGGAAATGATTGCTTAACTGGAACATGATCTATTTGAAATTATTGCATTTTTTGTATTCCCTTAAAATGGGAATTTAATCTTATAAGTGAGCCACCCCTTCTCCTTGTCTTTGCAGAGGTACCAATTGTTCTGCTTTGTCCACAATATACCATGAAATAGAGGTATAAAACTTACATATTACTTAAGTGTGATTAAAACTCAATATAAATAACTTTATCAAGTTGATAAAGTATTTTGGTTTTCAGTCAAGATGGAAATATACAAATAAAATTTGTAATGAACAATATTTTAATTTTAGGTTTAGATATGATTTTACACAAACCTATCCCCACTTAGTGTATACTGAGAGATCCATATCCACTCCCAGAACAAGTACTCAGGAAGCCACACTTTCCTTGGAGTAACAAAGGCAACCAGATTATTAAATCACAATGACAATGCAGAGATGTATGGGGTAATGAAGGAAAAAACACAAAGTTGACACAGCAATGAACAGAGAAACAACTGTCCAACTTATGAGGTGCCCTAGGAAGGTGTTTTAAAATTCACAATATCAAACAGGTATCTTCTCTTACAAGCACCATATAATGCTAATAGCAGGTGTGAATTAATGCAAGCAACCATAGGTGAACCACCAATCATGTGACAGGGGGTACTAAGTATTTTACACTCAATATCTTATTTCATCTTTGTAACCACATAGTATAGTAATACTCCCATTTTACAGACAATGAAAATAACATTTACAGAAATTAAGGACCAGGGCCTCCCAGCTAGTTAATAATGGAATCAGAACACAAACAAATTTGTCTGATCCTAATACTTGGAAGTCTTGGCCACTAAGCTCACATCACTTTGTGAGCAAGTCCTCCAGAAATGTGGGCAGAGTATAAAGCTGCCTGTTCCAAACCTTACATCCTTTTGAAATTTTGAGTTTATCACTTAAATTCCTGTGAATGCTGCCTACACACAAAAACCACAGTATATGTTTATTTTACTGCTAAAGCTTTATTTTGCTGCTAGAACCTGTCCCCAAAAATTAGAGTAACATTTTCATACTTTCCATAAAGATAGTGACACTTATCCTCTGGCTTTTTGTACCACCATGATACCTCTACAGTTTGAGAATGAAAACACAAATTGTTAAAGAAAATAGTTTTGAAGACAAATTTAAAAAGAGGAAAATAAAAGTGGAATATATTTGAAATCACAAATGAAATTAGTAAAATGCCTTACCAAACTGTGGCTTTACCAATCATGTTTTTGTTTTTCTGCAGAATAGTTACATATGAATAAAATTTATATTTTTTATTTTTTTAAAGATTTTATTTATTTCTTTGACAGAGAGAGACACAGTGAGAGAGGGAACACAAGCTAGGCGAGTGGGAGAGGGAGAAGCAGGCTTCCCATCAAGCAGGGAGCCCGATGAGGGGCTTGATCCCAGGACCCCGGGATCACGACCTGAGCCAAAGGCAGATGCTTAATGACTGAGACACCCAGGTGCCCCTATGAATAAAATTTTTAAATGGCACACATATATTTCCAAAGAATAGTTCCAATCCCTTTAAGTAAAAGAGTCTACTGGAATTATTACTTTCCCAGTTTTCTGAAAAATTTAAATGAGTCTAGGGGACGCTTCAAGTATAAGGCATCTATTTAAAACCCATACTCTTTAATATGTGGAGAAAAGAGTAGAAATACATGTCCTTCAGGATCTTCGCAATTTGTGAACATGTGAAGCAGTTACACAAGCACTTGGCTGAACCTTGCTAAAAATGCAAAGGAGAATGTAAGTGTGAGATACATTAACTTTCGAGTCAGTAAGGGGTGGTTTGAAAACTTTAAAATGAAATGCACATTGCATAATATAAAAATTCTAAAAGAATCTGCCCTAGCACGTTACACCACTTCAGCAACATTTCCTGAACAACTAACAGTGATCTCAGAGAGAAGTTACCTGTGTGTGTGTGTGTGTGTGTGTGTGTATGTGTGTGTGTTTGTTTAGTGTTGGTTACAGTGAGATAGATAAATTTAAGAAAGATTTCTAACTCAATAATCTGGTTTATTTTGGAAGTGGATTTTTACTAAAATTTTTATTTACTGAAGTTAAATTTTTAAAAATACATTAAATGAAATTTCTCTGCATTCTCTTGGTATAGTCAACTATAGTTTTGCCACATGCTATACTTGTCAGTAATGTCATGCCTATGGTTGGCAATGCATGACTGTGCAAAAAATAAATGGCAGGATGACACAAGCATGCTTAGTAGATGTGGAACATGGATTTGGACCCAAGATTTTTAGAACGTAATCAATTACATGATTCACAGCATCCAAGAGATAATAATAAACCACTGAAAATCAGGACATTCTTTCTGAAACTTCCATACTTGGTTTCTCATCCAGCCTCAAAGTATCTGGGGTCATCACTGACATCTCCCTACTGCAGGTCACATATTTAATAATCAAGTCCTGTAGTCCACTGTCATGGATCTTTCAAATCAATTTCTTCCTTTCTACTCTCATTGCCACCACCACATTTCAGACTTGCATTACCACAATCTGTTCTGTCACAATACAGGCTTCACGCTAATCAATCCTGAAAATGCCATCAGGTTAATCTTCATAAAATGCAATTCTGGACATGCCCCTCACTTGCTCAGATATTTTCAACAGCTCCCCAATGGCTAGAGAATAAAGTCTGTATTTCTTAGCTTAGAATTCAAAGTGTCCCCTATATTATAATTACAGGTGGATGTTTGGTTTCTTCTTAGGTGGTAGGACCATTTTGACTTTTGTGCCTATTAAGTAACAGGCACAGAAATTTACACATAGAAGCATGTATTCATTCTTATAGATTCTATCATGGCTCACATATCTACCTTTCTCAACTCTATGTAATATTCAATTATCATAGGATTAAGCATTCTTATTTTTTAATTTCCTCTGGGCTATAGTATTTACTATTTCAGAAATTTTTCTACCATAGCTTTTCAGAATTAAGTATCAGAGGCAGTTTCTCAAAAGTAGCCATCACTGTTTATTCTATATTGTTGATATGAGACAAAGAAGAAAAAATATTAGATTACTTACCTGTGGAGCATAAAGCCCTTGGAGTCAGAGATTGACCCTAATCTTTAGTCTTCCTCATCTTTACTTCCTTCTCCAATTTCTCAGTAAACTTGTATAAACCCAACAAATATGTTTGCTAATTTCTGAATGCCCTGCCACAGAGAAATTAGGTAAAAGAAAAAAAGGGTCAAGTGATCTTTTTAAAGGCCATATTTTGTCTGAACTAATTATTTTATTTTGCTGTAAGTTAGACTCTACGGCTGCATTAACAGTCCACTTATTCAGGAGTAGTTTATCAACGCTGCCTCTCTCCACCCAGAGAATGATTACAGGTGAATCTCTACATGGCTAATTTAGTTGGGAGCTCACTTATCAGACCACTTCTGTTCAATTCAGAACTAAAAATACTTTGGGGGCCCCATAAATGTTAAATAGCACAAAGAATAATAATAACTAACCTCTTCTTAGTACATGTGTTCCTGAGTACACACACTTAAAATTTTCCCAATTATAATTCAAGAACATTTCAGTTCCCTTTATTCAGGACCATTATTCAGGCTCTCCTGGAAATGTTTTATTCAGGTTGCACATTTCTCCTCCACAGTCTCTGATTTAGAATTCAGCTCTCTGATAATGAGTGGAAATTGGGGTCTGAAAGAGAAAAACACCATTTTCTTAAATAATGCTATAGGCAATACATTGTCTTAATCTGGAAAAAATGAAACCCTAAAATATTTTTCTAAACTGTTAAAGTGCCTGAGCTTTGAAAACAGAGGGGAAAAAAGCAAATTACAATACAATTCAACTGTATTTTTTAAATATCCTTGATCACATCTGCAACATTACAACATAATCATATGAGTAACATGAAAAAAATGGTCTGAAAGCAGTTTAGTGGTGTTCTCCAGGCAAATGGGCAACCTGACTAGACATGCATTGTGGGTATAAGCAAAAAATAGAAAATACCTTTGTTTTTTGTGATGGTGACGGTTGCTGTTATTGTTGTTGCTGTTGATAATAAAGAAAAAGGCCCTATCTCAATAGGACATCTGTGCTCAACCCTTTCCCTGGGCTGTAGTTTATTCTCCTGTTCATACCTGAGGACAGTTGGGGCAGCCTCTTAAGCACTGTAATGAGATCTGAGCAAAAACCCTTTCAAAATAAATCAGCCCTGCTCATCCCCAGCTCAGAGAGTTGGAGCAACTCATAGTGAGACTTCCCTGTTTTTCACTGTAGAACAGGCTGCTTTGCTTCGGCTCTTTCATAAACTCAAGTCTAACACATACCTACTTGGCCATTCTTGGAAAAAACAGAAATAAAAATAGCCAGTCCTGGAGCATCTGAGTACTCTAAGTTCAGAGTGCTTTGAGGGTCCAGCCGAGGCAATGGGGACCTCACAGCTGAGTGATTGCTTGCTAATGGTAGAGTGGAAGGACTCGATGGCCACAGAAGCAAAGTCAGACAAGTGTCTCGGCGAGGAAATGTGCCTACCCCACAATGACTTGCCCAAGAAATAAGGATGCATTTAGAACCACCGTCTTTTTAAATGACCACCATGACAAGAGCTGTTAAGTATTAAACAGGTGTGTGCTATCCGTGATTGCATTTGGATCTCCCAACTTAGTCGTGTCAGTAGAACTAATGACTGAGACAGATAAAGTGGCATACTTCCTGCAAGGATTAAGATTCTGTATGAAAGCCAAAATAAAGTGCTGCACACCTGCCACATTTGAGAAAACATAGTCATAATTCCTAAGATGCTTATCTAAACTTTCTGGTCTTAAATTCTCAAATGGATCAGCTCTGAAAGATTTCAGATATTTGGAAGTTAGAGAAAATCACAAAAACTTCTGCGGGCATATATCAGTTCCAAATCTCTTAGGAGAGCTTCAAAATTACATTTGCTCTGATTCCTGCATGTGTGATCTGATAAGATCAGTGACATATATTAATTGCCGTAAAATGAAAGAAAACAATGACCCAGAATGAATAAAACAATGGTTTAAAAATATCCCTCATTCCAATGCTCTATACTTGAATTAGTTAAATTTTTAAGAATATATACATAAACTCTTATTTTGCAAGTGAAATAAAAACTTGCCAAATATTTTGAAATTTCCCCTTAGAACTTTAAGCTACCTTATAAACATTATCTTTTTTCCTTTTTTTCTTCTATAGGAGTAAGGCTGTATTCAAACTTTTTCTGACAACATCTTCTTAGCTCAATAATTCAAAAAAATCACCTGCTCTATTCAAGGTGTTTTGCTATGCATTATACAGTGTAAAGTGATAAATAAGACATTAGTCCATATTGGGCTGCCTGGGTGGCTCAGTTGGTTAAGCGACTGCCTTCAGCTCAGGTCATGATCCTGGAGTCCCGGGATCAAGTCCCGCATCAGGCTCCCTGCTCAGCAGGGAGTCTGCTTCTCCCTCGGAACCCTCCCCCCTCTCATGCTCTCTCTCTCTCTCTCATTCTCTCTCAAATAAATAAATAAAATCTTAAAAAAAAAGTTTAAAAAAAAAAGACATTAGTCCATATCATCAAAAAGATATTCTATGAGTGAAAATTACATGTTTAGAAAACAGAAATATACTGGGGCACCTGGGTGGCTCAGTCGGTTAGGCGACTGCCTTTTGCTCAGGTCATGATCCTGGAGTCCCGGGATCAAGTCCCGCATCAGGCTCCCTGCTCAGCAGGGAGTCTGCTTCTCCCTCTGACCCTCCCCCCTCTTGCGCTCTCTCTCTCTCAAATAAATAAATAAATAAAATATTTTTTAAAAAAAGAAAGAAGACAGAAATATAATATGTAGAGAGTTAAATGCCACAAGAGGGATACAAAATAATTAGAGGAATGAAAAAATTTAAATTAAAAATTATATTTCCAAAAATTGAAGATTTCATTATTAAGACATTTTGGACAAATAAAAGAATTTTAACAGAAATGAAAGGTAAGGTCTTTTCAGAAAAAGAAAATATTTGAAGCAATGTTAAAATAGACATAATAGAATGAAGTTATCTTTGTAGATAAGTTAGGAGCTCAGGTTGCCTGAAACAAAGGGTACATGAAGAGAAAGTAGTTGATTAAAATGCAAAGGACAATGAGAATAAGCTCACAGAAGCCTTTAGCAATATTAATCAGTATGAAATGTGTTCCATAAGCTGTGGAGAATTATTCACATGAATTTTTCACTAATTCATTTTATTATTTTATTTGGCAAGTAACACGTAACAATATGACATTAGAAAAAATAATATTACATGATATCTCACCACAGTTAACCTTTCAATGTACACCATTTTAAAACACTTAGAAACATGAGACTATACTGAATATAATGTTAAATTACCTGCCTTTTAAATGATATATGTACATATATATAATATAAAATGAAAGTCCTTGCATAACACACTTTTCCTATCTTTCTTTTAAATAACTGCATAAAAGGGGCCCCTGGGTGGCTCAGTCGTTAAGCATCTGCCTTCGGCTCAGGTCATGGTCCCAGGGTCCTGGGATCGAGCCCCACCTCGGGCTCCCCGCTCAGCAGGGGGAAAGTCTGTCTCTCCCTCTCTCACTGCCCCTGCCTGTGTTCCCTCTCTCGCTGTGTCTCTCTCTCTGTCAAATAAATAAATAAAATCTTTAAAAAAATAAATAAATGAATAAAAGTTTATTTCTTGAATGTATCCTAATTTATATAACCATTTCTATATTTTTACACATTAAATTGCTTTTTTAAAAAAGATTTTATTTATTGATTTATTTATTTAGAGAGAGAGAGCACGTGAACAGGGGGAGGGACAGAAGAAGATGGACAGAGAATCTCAAGCAGACTCCCAACTGACACGGAGCCTGACATGGGGCTCAATCTTATGACCCCAAGATCATGAACTGAGTCAAAATTAAGAGTCTGATGCTTAAAACTGACTGAGCCACACAGCCATCCCACATTAAATTGCTTTTTATCATTATTACAAACAAGTACAACAAAAATAAGTACTTATTAAGTACCTACCATGTGTCAGACACTGTTCTAGATAATTTTCATAGAACAGAATAAAATAGACTAATTCCGGGCTTCCATGGAACTTAACATTTTGGATATACAATAATATCTTTGTACGTGCATCTTTATCATTGATTTACTTGTATCTTTACAATAAATTCTGTATGCCAACTTTCAATGCCAGTAGAATTGAATGTTTTCAAGGGTATCAGTGCATATCCTACAAGCTGTGTATAAGAGTATATTTCTGCCCATCCCTCCAATAACATATGGCATTACCAAACTATTTGTCCTTTGTCAAAAAGGATGTAAATTACATGTCACTTTTTATAATGTATCCTTCTTCTTCTTTTTAAAGACTTTATGCATTTTAGACAGAAAGAGAGTGTGCAAGCAAGTGGGGGGAGGGGCCAAGAAGGAGGGCGAGAGATCTGAAGCAGACTCCGCATGCTCAGCATGGAGTCCAACACAGGGCTCAATCCCACCACCATGAGATCATGACCTAAGCCGAAACCAAGAGTCTGTCACTTAACCAACTAAACCACCCAGGCACCCCTATAATGCATCTTTTCATGTTGCTACTGATTTTCAACATTTTCATTTTATTGGTTATTCTTTTGCATGTATGAAATGCCTATTTAACACTTTAGCATAAAGATTTTCATTTTTTCCATTTTTATTTCCTATTTATTTGTGAAATTTCATTATAAATTAAGAAAATTCTTTGTTAGGGGTGTCTGGGTAGCTAAGTTGGTTAAGCGTCTGCCTTCGGCTGAGGTCATGATCCCAGAGTCCTGGGATCGAGCCCCACGTCATGCTCCCTGCTTGGCGGGAGCCTGCTTCTCCCTCTCCCTGCCACTCCCTCTGCTTGTACACTCTCTCTGTCAAATAAATAAATAGAATCTTCAAAAAAAGAAAATTCTTTGTTAGATATATATTTTTCAAACACTTCCCCAACCTGACTTATATATGAGGGAAAAATACCTATTTTAATTTTTTGTGGTGAATTTTGCTACATAGGTTTATGATGATTTTGGCTTCTGGTGTTAGGTTTTTAAATGACTTACTAATGTCAGTAGTTTTACGATTTACCTATATTTTCCTCAAGCACCCGAAACACTTTTTACATTTAAGTCATCAACTTTATGTTGTGTGATATGAGTCAAATTTGCTTTTTTAAGAGGTGAACCTCCTATCTCCATACCATTAATTGACTGATCCATCATGATCTTCAAAGATTTGTTCTCAAATAGCAAGTTCCTGTCTATAAAAGCATTCTATCTCTAAGATATAGGGTACAAAAATTTTAAAAATAGCTCAGTAAAACCATTTTTCCCTTATGCTTCCCCAACACTTAAGTAAATCCTGTCCAGGATTAAGACAGTAGCTGCCAATTCCTTATTGATATAAAAGAGAATTCTGAAATATCTGAAGCCCCTTCCTAATTTTTCCCTAAAAGCTGATGATTCCAAAAGCCACTATTTGCTTTTTTAAAAATTTCTAAACATTTTACTTTCTAATATCCACGTATTATTTCATTTTTTAGTATGAATACAGGGCCCAAATCTTTTAATGAACCCTAACTATAAAAAGGGACAGTAGCTGCTTACAGATAAAATTTCTATCTGTAGTTTAAGATTCATGCTATTTGGGTAAACCCTAGGACCCAACAAGCACCTCCATATACCTCTTAAACAGGGGGCTAGTACAGCTAAGTTCTGATCTTGAAGGAGCCATTAACATTAACGGAAAGTAAAAGAATTCCCAAGTGAGAAATGACACTATTAAAACTAGACTGGGAAAATGGAGGCACAGGTAATTGCTTAGCCATTTTCTTCTTTCCTTGTAACATCCAAATGATAAGGTCTTTTTCTTTTTCCCTCCCCAAGGTTTAGGTGTAAAGACTTTCAAGTTGTATTTAAGATGTAGCTGGTTTAGGAAGAGCTCAAACTTCTGTGCTTAAATTACTGAATCTTGTTCAGAAGCCGTATTGCTGCAGAGGAATGTATGAGTTACCTGGGAACTCTTCAAACTAAATACACCCTCCCCCCCACACACACCTCCTATAATGATGTTCCTATGCCTCCCATTTTCCTTTAAAACCACTGCAAAGTAAGCTATAGCTTTTAATGGAAGCGGATCAAATTTCCAAGATGCGTTGAGAATCATTTTTATTACCCATATGAGATTGAGAAACACCTTTACATTAACTAAGAGTTTATTATGCAATCATTCAATAAACATTTGTTTGAACAACTACTACCTGCTTAATGCCTACCCTATAGGAATACAACAGTGTGAAGAAGAGGCATAGGATTAAATAAGCCAGCAAGTACAGCATGGAGAGACCCATGATAGGTATAAAACAGAGCATTATGGGACTATGCAGAAAGAATATCAATTCCATCTTGGCCAGTCAGGGAAAGATGTCCAGTGGAATTGGTAACTATGTTGCAAACTAAATGATAGAATAAGTTAGGCAAAAAGTAGGAGAAGATAGTCCCTGACAGAGGTGACAGCTTATAATAATGTCCAGAAGTGAGAGATTATATCATGTCTGGAGAAACTGAAAAAAAAAAAAAATCCAGAATGACCAGAGTGTAGAAGTCAAGTCAAAGAAAGGAAAGACACACAGAGATAAAAAGATGAGGCTAAAGAAGCAAATAGCATGATCATGAAGCACCCACTAAGCCACATAAATTTGTTTGAATTCTACCAAAAGAGCACAGGAGAACAAAGTGATTCTTTTAAGCAGAAGAGCAAGCTAAGTTTTTCCTTTGGAAAGAAAACTCTGACTGCTATATGCAAAACATATGAGAGGAGGGCAAGTCTGGAGCCATGGAAATAAGTTAATATGCAAAGGTGTCTTGTGTCTTACTTCTGAGTAAGAGTCCAAATAAGTATTAAACCACCAGAACTCTCTGGCTAACCATTGATTACTCTGTGAATTATCTAGTTAAAAAACAGTGTCTTAATTGTTATACTTAATAATCACACTGTTTATAATTTAAGTTGTTTACCATCTGAGGTTTAACACTCAGAGAATTAATTAAATTGGGTAACTCCTCTCTTGGATGGAAGCCATAACCTTCAATGGAATGCTAACTACCTCTGAGAATTATGTTTAACTCAGACTTTCTTTGCCATAGGCAGAAGTAATTGATTTTAGGCTGGGTGAACTGGTTCTTAATACATATGCCCACAGGGAGAATGTCATTTTAATAAGATGCTTCTACAAGACACATCCTACTTAAAACAGAAGGTTTTCCCTTTGCCTTCATAAGCAAAAACTGAAGAAGTCCTGGTTGCCCTTAAGTTCATAGTAAAAAACTGTGAAGTAATGTAACACTGAGTCGGCAGTCTGCAAAGTAACTCTTTGCCAATTCAGCTATCTATGTTTTGTTTTGTTTGTAGCTGAAGCTTTCCTAGGAAAATACATCTATGTTGAACATTCTTGAAAACCACTAATTAGTATACCTAAATCTGCTTGTATTGGCTCCATCGTAGTTGTTCTCCTGATTTCCCAATCTATTGTTTTGTTCTGCTACCACCATGCCGCAACTAAAATAAAAGTAGTCAAGTAGAAACTGGGTAGGGGAGATAATAAAATAAACAACTGCATCTCAAGAGATCAAGGCAAAAAATGAAGAGTCTTCAAAAAATAGGAAATCACTGATTCATTGAAGCAGTCAGATTTTGATGTTGATTTATAGACGTGACCCAATGGAGTATAAGCACTAAGGGTTGTTCAAGACTATTAACTGAGTTTTAGGGAAAATCATTTTTATATATCCACTTCAATTCATGGGTATATATCATCTGTTAAAGTTTTTGATTCTGGTAAATGTTTTCCAGCTCATAGAATACATCAATGTCATATATGACATTAAATTTATTTATGAATACATCCATGTTCATATATTTAGACCTAAATTGTTCTTACATCTAGTTTACCAAAATCCCACATATAGCCTACTTTTAGGCACTTACACAAAATTAAACATTTGTTTTTAAAGAACAGTTGCTTTAAACTTTTCAAGTTACAGTTGTATTACAGTCTTTTAACAATAATTTTCACAAACTTTAACAAACTGCTGGTGATAATCTGGCTTATTTTATGTAATACACAGATGAATTTTTACAAATATTTTATTAGTTGTGCATTTGTTCTAAAGTCAGTTGGAAAAATAGAGCTAGCACACGAACACCAAGGATATTAAGGTGCTAGGCTATAGGGACTTGGCTGCCAGCTCCAAGGACAAAACTATCCTGGACATGAATGACCTGATCTCATAATGATCTACAAGCGCCACTGTCACTATTCCCTCCTGGAATACATGGAACTGCTCAGAAGCCAAGATCTCGCTGTCACCCAAACCCGTAGTTCCCTGCCATCCCCAGAGGTGCAGGGCAGAGAGCCAGACCCCTGGAGCCATCTCCAAGGCTTCAGCCCCAAGAATCACTGGGACCCACCCCACCCCACCCCAAAACACCCTGGCCCATTTCTATCATCATCCTACTCAGACTCCAACACGTATAAGCAGCCACACATCCACAAGCAAAGACTCCCTGAAAGGCAGCTCTCAGAGCAAGCCTTTCATTGAGGAGCTTATCATTGAGCCACCCATGTTCCCTGCAGCCCAGCCCCTGACTCCAACCAGCCCACCAAGACTGAAACTGATTATTGGTCATGCCCTCTGTCATTGGTCATTGTGGAGATAGAATGAAAGGAGAAGGCATCACAGAAAGAGGCAGAAGAAGACAATAACCCCAGAAAGGAGATGAAGGCTCTTGGGAAGGGTCATTTTAATGTCATTTTAATAAGATGAATTCAGCAAGGTGACTTTCTAACTTGAGAAAGATAATCTTGAAGGAAGAGATGAAAAAGTCATTGCCTACATGAGGAAAACCCAGTCCCTACTGGATCAGACATCCTTTTCGAACCTCCCTGAACCCTAGGACAACTAAGTGTTCTTTCTCTGACTGTGGCAAGACCACCCTGAGCTAGCTACAGGCCACAGACCTCAGCCCATGGGGAGTGAGACTGGAAGGCCAGGCCTACAGATCTGTCACTATGAGATGCTGGTAGCAACCAATGAGTGGTGAACCAAGCACCTCCAGGTGGGGATCAGATGAGGTTTAAGACGTGTCTGTCAAGTAAAGACTTATCAAAGGTATTTTCCATATCTTCCATATCTTTCCATATCTTCTGAAGAATTTGACAAACTGTTCTGTGGAAGCAGAACAAACTCAAGAAAAAGTATTCTCTCTTCTGATCATCCCCACCATGACTCTCCATGACTGATACCTCCACTGCTTCAGGGCTCTGGAGCTGGGGGTCACTGATCCCAAGACATCCTTTTCCCATGGTGAGCAGGGAGTGATCATCTCTTGGGGGAGCAGGGAGGTGGAGCAGAGGTGGACCTAACTCCATTCCGTAAGTAGAGGGGCAGCCAAGACCTCTGCAGCCCTGGGGTTGTGAGACATGGACTTTCTTCACCATAATGAATGGTGGGGGTACTCTTTCTTATCCCTGGAACTCACTGCACAAGGCAAAACCAATCTGGACTCCAGGAGGCACAAAATTAATGCTTGTGCCTTCGCTCTGCCCACATCCCCACAAGAAGGTTTCCAGAGGAAGAGGAAAAAATGAAGATGGTACTTAGTGGTCAGGTCTGTCAGGTGTGTTGACCAATGGGTAGGTAAAACCCTTGGCCCTGGTAGGAGGAGTGTGAGTGTGGGAAGCAGCCAGGCAAACAAGGAAACTCCAGGACCCTGTGTGCCAAGCTCTTTTCCTCATCTCAACTTTTACAGCTTGCCCTATACCTGGGTCTCCTGCTTCTCTGACTCTAGCAGGAGGAGCAGGCTCCAGCTCAAGATCTCTAGCAGTGAGACTGCCTTGCTCTCTAGTTCACCTTTTCCTTTACTTGCCACCCCCAAGCATGGCAGCTTCTTGCTCCAGTACTGACTTCCTCAGAAGCCTTGGTTTAAATTGGAGATGTCACCTATACAAAACCCAGGGCACCATCAGCCACTAGGTGAAGTAAACTAGAACGCTACATTCTAGAACCAACCCAGGTCCTGGGCAGAACCCAGGCCTTCAGACTCCCTTGGATGGGATTAAGGAGAACAGGTTACAAGGACATTTCTCAGTATCTTGGCTATCAAGTCCCACTCATGCTCATGCATCCTCCAACATACTCTTTAGAGAATGCAGTGTATTGGGGCACTACGCACCTCCCCCACTTTCCTCACCTAACTCTCTGCCCCACCTAAATCAAACTATCATTTTTTATTCTCTACAAACATATATGTGTATATAATTTTATATAATGTATGTATATGTTTTTTACAAATACAGGAATATCTAGGTCTGGGTTTTGTTCCTGCCCAGACCCTGGCATCCCTTGCCACTATGTGTATAATAATGCTGGGAAGGGGGACTGTGTTTGTAATTAAAGGATGTGGTGGGTCCCACCCCACCCCCAAATTATTTGTATATATATATATACACACACACACTATATAGATGCTCTATTATTGCCAATATTTAAGTAAAAGTAAAACAAAACACAGTGAAAAGAGTTGATTTCAAATGTGTGGTATGTGTAGACAAAGAGAGAGAACCCAATTACAGATGATACCCAGATAAGGAAAAATTATGAAGATAGCTTTTTTCTGCCTTCAGACTTGAACTAAAATATCGATTCTTCCTAGGTCTTGACTCTGCTGGCCTTTGGACAAGAACTATACCATCAGCTCTCCCGGTTCTCTGGCTTGCTGAATCACCCTACAGATCTTGGGACTTGCGAGCCTCTGTAATCATGTAAGCCCATTCCTCGATTCCTTATAATAAATCTCTTGATAGATAGATAGTGACAGAGCTATATAGATATAGATACTAATGAAGATACACAAACTAAAATGTTGGAAAAGAATTTTTTGTTGTACTGATGCCATTATACACACAGACAGACACACACACACACATACACACATTCCATTTCTCTGCAGTACCCTGAGTAATATACTGCTACATAAGAAGACTGAAGATAACATTTACATCCTAACATGAGGACCAGGAGATCAACTCATGTTTCATATGTTATCTAGTAATGAAAACAACATGAAAAGAATAGTTATCTCCCAGAATGACATGATGACTTTGATAACACCTGCACATTTTTATGAAATGCCTTCCTAAAAAAAATAATTATAATTTGGGGCAGCCAGAAGTTAAGTCAGTCTCATTACTATAATAGTTGTATTTAAAATTTTCTCCTCACCAATGACTTACTTTCACGTGCTTCTAATCGTGAAAGTGCACTTTAATGGAGCTATAGAGTATAGTGTTAAAGAGATGGCACATTTACCATTGCGCAGTAACATAAAATCAATGGCAGCTAGTCATACAGGATTTTTCAGTTTCCATCACACATGGTATGTGGCCCTTGGTTCAGTGGATAATCCAACGGTAAACAATGACTCACTGTTAACAACTCTAGGAAATAGGATTAGCAATTTCTAATTTCAAAGTAAACCTATTTCATTTTTGTCCTGCAAATAAAAACAATGTGTTCAGAGATTAAGCTTTTCAGCTTTTAGAGCTCCCCAGAAACCAAAATGCTGGAAACAAACTTTTATTGTACTAATGTCATTAATGGAAACCAATGAGTATATGTTCATAATAGCTTTTTAACAGTTTGGTACTACTACTACTACTGCTACTACTACTACTGCTACTGCTACTACTACTACTACTACTACTGCTACTACTACTACTACTACTACTGCTACTACTACTACTGCTACTACTACTGCTACTACTACTACTACTACTACTACTGCTACTACTACTACTACTACTACTACTGCTACTACTACTACTGCTACTACTACTGCTACTACTAGATTGAATTTCAATTAGAGTAAATTCAACATTTGAATTGAAAGAAAACTTAATTGAACTTCTGGAAACTAAAAATCTTAGACATATCCTCTACTCAATGTAATCAGGAGAAAAATAAAAGTTCATGTATTATTGCAAAAGTATTTCCACATCAAAAGTTTTAGATGAGATTTTAGGAAATTGGTTTGTCTTGAAACACAGTTAAATTGAATCAATGATCTTGTAATTTTTGTGAATTATTTACGGTACCATCCTAAAACCTACTTTTCTCTACTTATCCGTGAATTCCTTTAGTAGAATATTGCCTTGATCGAAAACTATACCTCCATACTGAGTTATAGACTCTTCTCAACTCCCTATTCCAAAGAACAGAGGATGGTGTCTTTTATTCTGCTTTTAGAACAAAACTGTCACTGTGTTAGGCCATTGGGTCTCTGTCAATAATACTCATGTCTGGCTTTTTTAAAAAAATGCCCATGCTTGAACCCTATATCCAGGGATTTCTCTTAATTGGTCTGGGCTGAAAACTGCAAATATGTGTTTTTTTAAGCTTTCCAGATATTTATAGTATACAGCCATAGTGGGAAACACTGTCCTAGATTAACCAAGGAAGGGTGACACCGAAAGGAAGCCTGAGGCTATGTAACTGGGATTTAGAACCACAATATTTATTGTCCAAGTTTGTAGCAAGAAAACTGTACTGAATCCAAAGGGCAAATAAGATCAATCAAGAGACAGAATAAAGTTAGTGGACAGGAAAGTCAATATTGCAAACTGAAGGAGTTTTGTGGAACAGTTTTATGACTTGTGACCATTGGCAGAAAGCAGATTCAGAAGTTAACTTGAATAATCCATTTCAGCCTGAAAAAAAACTAAGAATAAATATCTCCCTAGCTCCTTTTATGGGAAACTTGACTACCTGTCTAGGCAAAGAAATTATATTATCCTGACATTGCAAGGTACACTTTTTTTTTTCCATTGAGCTCATCAATCATCAAGAAACTTGCTCACATCATTCTGATATGAGTACATGCTGTCTAACATGAGATTAGAGAAGGCTGTGTCATTTATAAGTTTATGGTCGAGAGCAGTTAAAAATCAGAGCTCCAGGTCCATGACTGACCAGGCCCACTTACCTTTAAAATCTCACTCACCTTACAAATTTGTTAAGTATCTTTATAGAACTCATGGGACTCTGGAAGCCACTAGAGCTGATTCATTTATCAGTCTTTTATTTTATATTAGTTATATCTCATAGGCACTATATAAAAAAGATGCTAGGCACTCAGGAACGGATATAGCTCCTGTCCTCAAAGATCTCACATTCTCATAAACTAAAGAGAAAATTACCAAACTATTAAAATATACTTAAGATACTGCATCATTAGTGTTATGCTAGCAGATAAGAACAAGGCATGAGAAAAGCAGCACAAAAGAATTCAATAGGTATGGTTGGGAGTGGATTGCTGAGGACCATCAAAATGCTTTTCAGAGATTATATTTATAGTGATTCCTGAATCAAAGAAAGGAAGCATGAAAGGATTGTAGTGCAGAGCCACAGAAAACTCAAAAAGCAGGCATTAGGGTATGGTCCAAAAAGGGGTTGCATGGAAGGAAAGACATGGGAAAGATCAAATAAGACGAATACATGTTTGTTTATTTTTTACACCCAAGATTGTTTGAATTCCCTCTTAAAGATAATAAAGAACAATTTGAAGATTTCACACAAGAGTTTGAACAATCAGGTCTTTAAGAATAAAAAGAAGCTAAGTGAGAGACAAAAACATTAGTTATAAGATTACTGAAATAATACAGTGGATATTTATGCTAAACAAAGCAAACATAGTAAGATAGAGTGTGAGTACAGAGTGAACAGAGTTCATTGAAGATGCATTAGAAATTGACAGGATTTAATGAACAGTAAGAATGAGGAAGGCTGGAATAATATAAAAATTACTTCCAATTTTTAGCTTATGAAACCAGATGAAACTGAAGTGCCATTTACTAAGGAGGATAAAATGAAACAGTTGATTTAGGAGAGAGACATTATGAGTTCAGTCTTATGCAAGTTGAATTTGAGGTGCCACTGGCCAGTTAACAGGAGCAATCACAGAACTGTCGGAGATAGGCTAAGATGCACAGGAGCAACTTTGTGTTTGAGTCAGGCATTGTGAGTCATCAATCTATATTTCTTTGTTATAGCCATGGGTCTTCTCAGAAACCTGATTCCCAAGCTTTTCCTTCCTGAGGAGAGCACAAAAGCAGCTGACGGTAATAGTGAAGTAACAGAAAATGTGGCAGAATCTGCACCTTTGTCACCCAGCATATTTTTTGAGAAGGTAATGGGCTTCAGATGAAACCATGGGAAACACAGAAATAGAGAGTATGGTGGAGGATATATCTCCAAAAAGGATGCTAAGACAGACAATTCAAAAAGTAGAAAGAAAGCAAAGAGGCCAAGAGAGGAAAGCATTGTAGAGGGAAGAAAATGAAAAAGTCAACTCTACTATCAAATACTACTCAAAAATTAATTATATAAGAACTGTAAATTACTCCATCCAATTTTACAATTAGAAGTTTTTGGAAATATTGGCAAAAGTAGTTCCAGTAATTTCCAGGGATGGGATTCTAATCACAGTGAGCTATATATAAGTGGCATGAGTAAGAGATGAGGGGCATTCTTTTAATAAACTTGGTTGTTAATGGACAGAATTATATGGTGGGATGGTTAGAAAAATATACAAGATTGAAGTGATTTCTGGGTTTATGAATTGTTTTAGGTTGCAGAGATGGAAATTTATTGAAAGGAGTAGTTACAGGAATTTTGCAGTTACAAGATTTAGCCATGATATTTAATGGATTGATGTCCCTGAGGAAATGGGGATGATGGCACCCATAGCAAAGTAGGAGGGATTTTTTTTTTAAGATTTTATTTATTTATTTGAGAGAGAGAATGAGATAGAGAGAGAGCATGAGAGGGGAGAGGGTCAGAGGGAGAAGCAGACTCCCCGCCGAGCAGGGAGCCCGATGCGGGACCCGATCCCAGGACTCCAGGATCATGACCTGAGCCGAAGGCAGTCGCTTAACCAACTGAGCCACCCAGGCACCCTGGGAGGGATTTTTTTTAACAGAAAGAATGACTGCTTCCTCTCAGAAGAGAGGGAAAAGGCTAGAGTGGATACAGATATGTTGAGAAACTAGAAGAGTCCTCCTAGTCTGGTCTGTTTTCTCTATGAATTCCAAGGCATAGTCAGCTTCTGTGAGTTGAAGGATAGGAGTAGGCTAGGGAATTTGGGAAGACTTATGGAAGCCTGGACTAATAATGTATAGGAGAGAAACTGATGAAAAGTTTAAAGGATTTCCAGGAAGATTTACGTACCCAACTGAAGCTAGAAACTGTAAATCTGTTCTGTCCCATCCTTCCATAGTTATGTGATTTCCTTTAGCAGTGCTCAGGTGCCCAAACACAGTTAAACAGATAATCCAGGTTGACAACGAGGCTTCAATGTGCAGGTACTGAGAAAGATAAGGAGACAAAGCTGTTGAGGTTATGGGAGAAAGGGAGATGAAAATGAGGTTCATGGTTTCAAGATGAAATGCAGAAGAAAATGAAGCTAGGGTAGAGAAATAGAAAATTGAAAAACCAAGGATCTAAAAGTTACCTTGAAGTTAATGTATGGGTAGAGTGAAAAAAGGGAGCTGAAGGTTGGAAAGGCATATTCAGTAAGTAAACTGTTGCAGCTTACCATTGCATAATACAGCTATTATTTTATTTTGTACCATTATCTTCCACAACCATCCCTGATAGTCAATAAATGTTTGTCAAATTAAACTTATTCTGAGATATATAGAAAAGAATTTTTTTTTAAATTGAGAGATAAACCACATAGTGCTCTGCATTGTAAAATACTTTCCTCACCCAGACAGAGCATAAAGGTCTTATATTCAAGCTAGTAAACCACTAAAAGCAATAGCGAGCACTAAGCCTCCAATTTCAACCTAAAACTCAGAGGATCTGATTCAAATACCACGTTTTGGCCACTAAGATTTAATTTTAAAACTAGATGAGTCATCCTGTTCCTGAGATATTTTAAGTAAAGACTGCACTGGATGAAGAGACACCCTATCTAAGCCTAAAACTAATACGGAGGAAACACAGCAAATTATACACAATCTTTGTTGTTGGCTTTTTTCCACAGAAAAGTAGATTAGTTACCAGAATTTGACTTCACTCAACTGAAGAAATTGATCCTGGAGATGCATATGTTGACAATCACTTGTAACAATATCTACTTTTCTCATTTTAGAGGAAAAAAGTCCTTAGAGATCACTTAATCCAAGCACTTCATTATGCAGCATAAAGAGCAAGTCCTGCAAAAGGTTAAGTGATGTATCCAAAGTCATACAGAAAGTAAACAGCTTCAGTGTAACCAGGACCAAATTTTTCCACTACAGTGAAAACTGCCGGAATATTAAAGAAGCTCTCTGGCTTATTCATGTAAGTATGTGTATCTGTGAAATTGAGTAAAATGGCCATGATTTCAATAGAAGCAATTGCTTTCCATCTACCCTTTACAAGAATACCGTGAGCTAAACTCCTTATGCATCCTCTTTTTCGGTTGCAAATGAGCAAAAGAAAGTTTCAAATAGGTGATAACACACACACACACACAGAGAGAGAGAGAGAGGGAAACAGAGAAAAATAACTGAGAGAAGAAGATCTATGGAAACATAATTCACAATCGGAAGTTTCTCTTCCTGGATAATTAGGAATAGGCTATATTTGCTTACTTTTTTGGGGGGGTAATCCCTGATGTGTTTGACTAAAATGGTAATTAGCTATATTTTCCATTTTGGTTGAAACTTATTGTATATCATGTGTAGTGTAGTTCTGGTCTCAAGATGGAAATGGATAATCAGGAGAATATTTTTCAATGTCTCCTCTCTGTAAAGATTTACTGAGTTGTCTCTAATGTACACTGACAGCTTCTGCATTAAAATTAGAGGAAAATAGATATCGATATTGTCAAGCTAAAAAAAAAACCCTCCCTTTTCATTTTCATTCTACTAAAATAAATCAGGTCCATACCTTTTACTATTTTATTAGAATTGTTCATTTCTGAAGGTCAAGAGCAAAAGGACCTTGCAAAGTTTAAAAAAGATTCAAAAAAGGTGGCAGTTAATTGATAGTCTCCAGACACCAACAAAAGTCTGGACTACAAGCCTAAAAGCTGTATTAATTTCCTCGTTCAAAATTACTGGTGTTACTTAACTATGTAACTTAACTTCAGTGTGACCTATATTAATTTGCGAACAACAGGAACCCATTCTAAATAAACTTCAATAGAAAGAAACTTATTAGAAGAACCCCGGGGCATTACCAAGTAGATGGGGTGCTAGAGAACTAGGATTAGAATCAGAGCAAAAACCCAGACTAGAACTGCTTTTCTGTAAGAAAAAAAAAAAACTGCTGGAATGAATGAGTTCAAGCTATTTCTTCCACCCTGTTTCATTCTACTCAAAATTTAAAATCCTAGGAAGAGAGATTCTATTCGGTTAAACGTGGGTTTCACATGTGCCCCTTGAGTGTATATGAGTATTAAGATGTGGGGGAACTTCTAGCTGAATTCACTAAGCCAAAAAACAGTACAATATGATTAATTCCCCCTTGCAGACTACATATAATGGGGGAGAGGGAATTTTTCAAAAGAAAATCAGGGTATTGTTAAGAAATGGGAATTCATGCTGGGCAGTCAAAATTTTAAAGACTTATCCACTTCAAGCCAAAAATCTTAGCGTTGATTTTGAAGGAAATGACGATGATGGTGATGATAATGGCTAACCTTTAATGCAAATATGTCTGTTAACATATAAGAAAGTATATACATTATTCAAAGGTCCCCAAATCAAGACAGCAGAGGATACACTGGAAATCTGGGCCAAGTGCCCTCCTCAAGTGATAGTGTTTATAAATATCTTTTGCCTACCAGCAGCAGTCTAAATGCCTGAGGGGACCAACAATTTATTTTTTCCTTCTAGAGCTACAGATCAGGCTTCACATTTATAAGTCACCATATATCTAACATAGAGATAGCAGTTAGTCCAGCCCAAAGGAAAAGAAGTGGAATCACCTCAGAAATGATTTAATCCATGCTTCAAACTAGCATATCTATCCTGAAAATCATTCCTGACTGCATGAACACCTGAGAGAAATTTGCATTTGATAGTTCTGACAACCACAAACATTAAACCTTAATAACACGTAATGCTGCAGAAGTTTCACATATCTGCAATTCATAAGCACTATCTGTTTTGAGCAAAAATAAGTTACCAAAAGTAGATTCAAATGGTTTCAATTTAATGTGATGATTAATAAAATAATGCTGAACACTGAGCAGAACCCTAAATTCCACCTCAGTGGTTCTGACTTTCCTATTTCCTGAATTAATAATTATCTTAATACAGATACATCTTACATAATATGACCGTTTGTGTATTTTGTGTTGTGTGTTGCTCAAGAAGGGGGGGAAATTGGAGGGGGAGATGAATCATGAAAGACTATGGACTCGGAGAAACAAATTGAGGGTTCTAGAGGGGAGGGGGGTGGGCGGGATGGGTTAGCCTGGTGATGGGTATTAAAGAGGGCACGTTCTGTGTGGAGCACTGGGTATTATGCTCAAACAATGAATCATGGAACACTCCATTCAAAACTAATGATGTAATGTATGGTGATTAACATAATAAAAAAATAAAAAAAACTAATGATGTAATGTATGGTGATTATCCTAACATAATAAAAAAAAAAAGAAATACATTGTAAGTAGTGAAAATCAATGAGCAAGGTTGGAATAATTCCAAAAATTTTGAAATAGTGATGAATCAAAATAATATTTTAGAACAATTTCTAAAGGATGTTACGTAGAGTTATAAGACATATGTCTTAGAAGGTAATTGTGAAATATTTTAGTTCAAATTCTTTATTTCAAGAGATTACCAATGCTCTAATAGCACACATCACATAATTAAAATCAAAGACAATTCAATACAGAACATAGGACTGAGTATAGACAATAGCCGACATGTTCCTGAATATAAGCAATATATGATTCAAAAAAATAAGAAAGCTGATACAGTTCCTACCTTAGACATTTACCTTTGTGTCCAGAAAAAAAAATTGTCATCCTAAATATTAACTCTTGCCCTTTTTCCCAGAGTCACTAATTCTCAAATTTCTATTGGAAAACATACTGCTGTATATTGGTTGTCAAATAACTTTATTGACAGTCCTCTTTTTCCTTCCCCAGTATTACCATAGATGTTCATGGAGAGCAAACAAGCATCTCAGAACTGGAATATATCAAATAATTTCCCAAAGAGATATGGCAATAAATTCTCACAAATTGGGATTGCAGGGAGGAAGAGATGTTTTCATAAAGTTTTATCTTAAAAATAGATACATATATATAAAGTGTATCATATGTTTAGCCTATTTTGTTAGCAAAACATGCACACACAGACTCAGACTTTTAGAATTAGCCAAAACTGTACAGAAAAACTAGACTGTTGTTTCATAAATGCAGTAAGATTATTTTGATAGGGGGACATTAATTTTTTAAAAGGCATATTATTTATGCATCAAGAAAAGTATAACTAGAACATTAAATGCCTTTATTTCATTGATATTTGCATTAAGAAGCTAAATGTCTGTTGTTTGGTTAGGGTTTGTTTTGGTTCTTCTGTTTGTTTTGGTTGTTTCTGTTTTTGTTTTTGGTTTTTCCCCAAAGGTTATTTTAGAATGTTAACAATTTGGAGACATAGGTAAAGGTAAATGTGTATTCACTATACAACTCTTGGAACTTTTCTATGTATTAGAAAACTGTTATAATATTAGTTATTTCATGCCTCCCTGCACTTTGCATACATTGACCTTCCCTATCTGCTCTACCGATCTAACTCTAATCATCTATAAACTAATATCATTTCCTCAGTCAGGTGACCTGCCCACGCAGAGCTAGGCACCCTCCCATCTGTAAGCGCATTATATGCTGTACCCAGACAATATTTGTCATATTCTTTAATACCTATTTGTTGTCAAGGCCATCTCTTCCACTTCCAAGGGACATGCAGACATGCAGTAAAATCACATGGAGAAAAATTTTAAGGTACTGATACAATTCTCCAATCAGACTTGGTGAGGAATAAGAATCCACATTTTTTAAAAGTCCTCCATTGAGTCTAATGTTCATCCTTATTTAAGAATAACTGCACTAACTTGCAAACTTCAATGTTAAAGAGCTCTTTTTTTTTTTTTACTTATTTACTTATAACTTGTTGATTGAAACACAGCACATGGTAGGCACAGAGCAATGTTTAGGGAAGCATATAATACAGTAGTAAATAGCAAATCAATAATAATGATGCAGACAGCAATATATGGAGAAGAACAGATTAAGCTGGAAGCACGCCAGCATAGACCTAATCTTTAAAAGAGGCTTGGTTGAAAAGACAAGATAGTAGGAGGATCATCAGCTCCAGCAGCACAAACTGCTTCGTGCATTCAGGAATAAATCTGTAATATTAAAGAAAAAATACTTCCTGCTGTGGGGATCAGAGCTCCTGGTTAACTGGTCCCTCTAAGAGCAAAAGCTTCTAATGCTCCAAAATAGCTGCAAACTTTCTATCAACAAAGAACTTAGTTGCATTTAAATATTTTTCAGGTGGTTGTGAGAATATTTTCATGCAACTTTATTACAGGTCATCTTCTTTTTTAATGGGGTCCCATGTCTCTTTCCTTGGAAACACCATATAATTCTGTCTTTAAAATAGTTTCCTCAAACTGAGCATACTGAATACTATAAAGAGATGACTTAGTATACATAATTTAGATAAATATATCAGGCATGCAGGAAGCATTTGGTTTACTGAGGAATGAGTCACTATGTGAACTAAAATATAAGAAAAGTGTCCTAGCACCAAAGAAAGGCCATTCCTGATGGATGAAACATGGGTGAGGGCCTCTACATCACTGCCTCCTGCAGAACTTTTCCCTCCCTTTCAACCCCCATTATTCATGCATAAAATTATTCTTTCTCTCCTAATATGCCCTTCCTTTTATGACTAAGAAGTTGTGAGATTTCATCACGTAATGGAAACTTAAGTGTTCAGAGTTAATTTCAACAAATAATACTAATAACATTATTAATTCATTAGTGAGAAATTAGTGCTATAAGGCATGGACATTGTTATAATGATCTCTGTATCCTCAATTTCTTGAACAAGATCTGGTAGACAATAGGCACATGATAAACATTTGTTAAATAAATCAATGAATTAGTGATACTAGATCCCCTCTTCCATAGAGTAAATGGAGTAAGGCAAAGTAAACCTAAGTTAGTATTCCTGTGTTATAAAATACATTTCTTTTTACACTGAAAACCTAGACATAAGAGAATCCAGAGTAGCATATCTTCAAGCTCAAAAAGTTGCGGTCAACCACAGTGCAAAGATTTGGGACTATCAGTCGACACTCTTCCTATCCTTCTAAAGCCTGGATTCAAGTACCCTTAAAAGTCATCCAGAGAGACTGAAAGAGGATGCAGACAGATGTGAAGTTTCTTTTCTTTTCTTTTTAATGTTATTTTATTATGTTATGTTAATCACCATACATTATATCATTAGTTTTTGATTTAGTGTTCCATGATTCATTGTTTGCGTATAATACCCAGTGCTCCATTCAATACGTGCCCCCTTTTAATACCCATCACCAGGCTAACCCATCCCCCCACCCCCTCCCCTCTAAAACCCTCAGTTTGTTTCTCAGCGTCCATAGTCTCTCATGGTTTGTCTTCCCCTCTAATTCCTCTCACTTTATTTTTCCCTTCTTACTATCTTCTTTTTTTTTTTAACATAATAACGTCTTATTTGTTTCAGAGGTACAGGTCTGTGATTCAACAGTCTTACACAATTCACAGCGCTCACCATAGCACATACCCTCCCCAATGTCTATCACCCAGCCACCCCATCCCTCCCACCCCCCACCACTCCAGCAACCTTCAGTTTATTTTCTGAGATTAAGAATTCCTCATATCAGTAAGATCATATGATACATGTCTTTCTCTGACTGACTTTTTTCGCTTAGCATAAGACCCTCTAGTTCCAACCACGTTGTTGCAAATGGCAAGATTTCATTTTTTTGATGGCTGCATAATATATATATATATATATATATATATATATATATATATATATACCACTTCTTGTTTATCCATTCATCTGTTGATGGACATCTTGGCTCTTTCCATAGTTTGGCTATTGTGGACATTGCTGCTGTAAACATTGGGGTGCACATACCCCTTCGGATCACTACATTTGTATCTTTGGGGTAAATACCCAGTAGTGCAATTGCTGGGTTGTAGGGTAGCTCTATTTTCAACTTTTTGAGGAACCTCC
The DNA here is from genome assembly GCF_037043125.1 of Eumetopias jubatus. Taxonomy (NCBI): domain Eukaryota; kingdom Metazoa; phylum Chordata; class Mammalia; order Carnivora; family Otariidae; genus Eumetopias; species Eumetopias jubatus. Next base: position 80,559,947 of record NW_028274811.1, on the reverse strand, counting down.
ATACTGCTTTCCAGAGTGGCTGCACCAGCTTGCATTCCCACCAACAATGTAGGAGGGTTCCCCTTTCTCTGCATCCCCGCCAATATCTGTCATTTCCTGACTTGTTAATTTTAGCCATTCTGACTGGTATGAGGTGATATCTCACTGAGGTTTTGATTTGGATTTCCCTGACGCCGAGCAATGTTGAGCACTTTTTCACGTGTCTGTTGGCCATTTGGATATCTTCTTTGGAAAAATGTCTGTTCATGTCTTCTGCCCATTTCTTGATTGGATTATTTGTTCTTTGGGTGTTGAGTATAAGAAGGTCTTTATAGATTTTGGATACTAGCCCTTTATCTGATATGTCATTTGCAAATATTTTCTCCCATTCTGTCGGTTGTCTTTTGGTTTTGTGGACTATTTCCTTTGCTGTGCAAAAGCTTTTTATCTTGATGAAGTCCCAATAGTTCATTTTTGCCCTTGGTTCCTTTGCCTTTGGCAATGTTTCTATGAAGAAGTTGCTGTGGCTGAGGTCGAAGAAGTTGCTGCCTTTGTTCTCCTCTAGGATTTTGATGGACTCCAATCTCACATTTAGGTCTTTCAACCATTTTGTGTCTTTTTGTGTGTGTGGTGTAAGGAAATGGTCCAGTTCATTCTTCTGCATGTGGCTGTCCAATTTTCCCAACACCATTTGTTGAAGAGACTTTTTTCCATTGGACATTCTTTCCTGCTCTGTTGAAGATTAGTTGACCATAGAGTTGAGGGTCCAATTCTGGGCTCTCTACTCTGTTCCACTGATCTAGGTGTCTGTTTTTGTGCCAGTACCATACTGTCTTGATGATTACAGCTTTGTAATAGAGCTTAAAGTCTGGAATTGTGATGCCACCAGCTTTGCTTTTCTTTTTCAACATTCCTCTGGCTATTCGGGGTCTTTTCTGGTTCCATACAAATTTTAGGATTATTTGTTCCATTTCTTTGAAAAAAGCTGACGGTATTTTGTTAGCGGTTGCATTAAATGTGTAGATTGCTCTAGGTAGCATTCAAAAGGAGAATTACAGACCAACATCCCTGATGAACATGGATGCAAAAATTCTCACCAAAATACTAGCCAATAGGATCCAACAGTACATTAAAAGGATTATATATTCACCACAATTTATTCCTGGGCTGCAAGGTTGGTTCAACATCCGCAAATCAATCAATGTGATACAATACATTAATAAAAGAAAGAACAAGAACCATATGATCCTCTCAATAGATGCAGAAAAAGCATTTGACAAAGTACAGCATCCTTTCTTGATCAAAACTCTTCAGAGTATAGGGATAGAGGGTACATACCTCAATATCATAAAAGCCATCTATGAAAAACCCACAGTGAATTTCATTCTCAATGGGGAAAAACTGAGAGCTTTTCCCCTAAGGTCAGGAACACGGCAGGGATGTCCACTCTCACCACTGCTATTCAGCATAGTACTAGAAGTCCTAGCCACAGCAATCAGACAACAGAAAGAAATAAAAGGCATGCGAATCAGCAAAGAAGAAGTGAAACTCTCACTCTTTGCAGATGATATGATACTTTATGTAGAAAACCCAAAAGACTCCACCCCAAAACTCCTAGAACTCATGCAGGAAGTCAGTAAAGTGGCAAGATATAAAATCAATGCACAGAAATCAGTGGCATTCCTATACACCAACAAGACAGAAGAAAGAGAAATTAAAGAGTTGATCCCATTTACAACTGCACCCAAAACCATAAGATACATAGGAATAAGTCTAACCAAGGAGGCAAAGAATCTGTACTCAGAAAACTATAAAATACTCATGACAGAAATTGAGGAAGACAAAAAGAAATAGTAAAACGTTCCATGCTCATGGATTGGAAGAATAAATATTGTGAAGATGTCAATGCTACCTGGATGTGAAGTTTCTATCCAGTCAAGCATAATAAGGAAAATCACAAGACCATCCAGAAAGGGAAATAGTACCTTTTAGCAGGTAGAAGAAAATGCATTCTCTTCTACTACTAAGTTTATAAAATTTGGAATTCAGTTTCCTATCATCAAAGGCCCAGAAACCTGAAAATTTATTTCCCAAATTATTCACAACTTTAAAAAAACTTGATATCATAGATGGATATGATGGATATCATAGAACCTGAAATCTGGTGCTTTTAAAATTTTTGCTGCATACAAGATCATTAACAGAGAAATATACTGTGACTAGCATGTCATACAGAGGTCTTGATGCCTTTAATGTTGCTATTAATAGCTAGGGAAATTCACAGCCTCTTACTCATTCTCTCATTGTTTGCACCTGATGTCAGCTTAGACAGAATGATTTGTTTAAAATATGTAATTCAGAAGGCATCTCAAGAAGTAATGTGGAATGTATAAACTGGGCCTGCCTAATTTCAAGTGAAATACAAGAGAGAAATGCATATTAATGTAAAATGACTATAAATCAAAAGCTATTTCATTTTCTAGGGTAGTATAAAAGCCAACCTGTTTGAAACCATAATTCAGCTGTCATAATCTCTTAGATATACCACTGACCTTGCTTGGAAGTTTCTGTCTCATAGAAGTGAACGGATCAGGAGGAACAACATTAAATCACATGGCATTACTGAGAGCCAGGTACTTGAAAGTAATTTAGCTCACTTGAGCAAGTCCTTTAACCACAAGTCACACTTTCCTAGATAGAGATTCCTTGTGCTGTACATGCACATACACTGACATAAAACACATTCACTGTGTAGACTATACAAAGAGATTCGTTGTGTATTCCACGCCGGTGCTTACAGATTTTTTTCAATCAATATTGAACTCCGTTGCTCCAGTGTTTTCAAGAAACAGCTGAAAGATTTTGTGTTGTAATTCCTGAAGCCACTCATCTGATTAACTTAAGAATGTATATTTTCTCTGGGTATTTTACATTTATTATTAATAAATAGCCAGTATCTAACATGATTGCTTGGCTGCCTACCTCTCCAAAATGAATCATTCTATTAAAACTGTGACTTTCAGTGTTAAGCCTGAGGTAGGAAACAAGCTTGAATCTAAAATCGTTCTATTCACCAATGTCAGGGATTGGTTTTAGGGATTAAAACAAAAATATTTTTGAAAGGATTAAAGAACAATCTGCCTTTGGAACTTATGGGGACTTTTAAACTGGCAGGAAATAGATGATCTTTATTTGACTCCATGAGCAATTTGTTACTGGATTTCTAATGAAGAGCTGGTGTTGCTTCTATGGACAATAATTATTTTATCTTTACCTCCTCCCCCAAAGACAGAAGATGAAATTGCTACTTTAAAACCTTTTTAACTATGTCAGAATTTCTTATGATTGTGGATTAAGGAGGGTAAGGTATGGAATATAGAGACCGCTGCTTAGAGCTTCAAACATCTACAAACTGCACTACAAATGTGTAGATTCATGTTTCACCCTCAAACCTTTCCCTTAATGAACATCTGCTGATCTCCAAGAGCTTTCCTTTTTCAAGATAAGGAGAAAACTATTCATTGTATAGTTGAGGAATAACTGATTCCCAAAGGGCTTACTCTAACCACAAGGAAAAACATACTTTAAGAATCATTTCTATTATCTAATATAAAGACTAAGAATATAAAATCCTTGGTTCCATTTAAAAATCTACAAATAAATTTCTGGGTAAAGCACTCTGTACCTCAAATTTTTACCTATAAGACTTCCAAGTTAGGGAATTAAAAAGCTAAAAACAAACATCCTGCATACAGCAAATACTGAGCTTCTACCAAAAAAAAAAAATCATGTATTAAAGCATGATTTCAAATTATTTGTGTAATTAACAAATGATCAGTAAATATTTGTTCAATCCCATTTATGGGGATGAGGTGCTGTGACATATGATGAATAGAATTTTAAAAAATAACTCACAGTTCCTGACTTCACAAATGTTACAATTTATATGACAAAGCCAAGTTTTCAATGGTTTCATTCATGTTTCCAGAGTCATTTATAGATTGATTGCAAACAATTTTATAACAACCAACAGCCATCCCTCATACTGGGTGAACAGGAGCCTACCACAAGATGCTGGATGATTTTTAAGAAATCTCAATATAACTTGGCATAATTTCTTGAAAAAAATAATACTAGGCAGATAGTTCCCTTTTTCACATCCCCAACACTCAAACTCTTTTAAGCTCTTACATAGAAACACTACCAATCAACTAGAAGCTATAAGGAAACTATTACTCCAATTGTCACATAAAACCTGGAAATATTTCTTCTTATCACTAAAGTCAGTCAATGTATCCCCCACTTCATGAATCCGTCTTTAGTCTCCTAAGACCCCTGCAGTGCACCTTGTTACATGGGATGAAAATAACATACTAGTGATGCCTGGCCCCCATTGGTTCCTCAGCCACATAACATTTCCAGCCACTTTTATGAGAATCAACACTTTCCATCTGAGGACTCCTCTCACATTTTACTCTAAAAAATAAAGCAAAAAAAATTAAGTTACCCCCAAAATAACTAATACATAGAGCCACCACTAACCTCTACCTTCTAGAACTGATTCATGAAATTTGACTCTGACTCGTGGGAAGAATTTTGAGTTCCCTATTATTACAATCAGTGGCAAATTAGAGGCTAAGTCCATCTAAAAGGAGAAAAGAAAAAAAAGCAAATATCTATCTGATATCTTAAACTTTTTTTCCTGAGAAAAATCATTTAGGTGTGGGTCATTTAAAAAATGTAAAAAGGAATAATTAGAAAGAAAGAAAATGGGAGGTGTTAGGAAAATACTTACCTGAATATAACATCTTTCAAGAGCATTTAAATAAGCCTGGAAAGAGTGCAAGATAAGTAGCCTTTGCTTCCGGCAACTTCTTAGTTATTAATCATCAAATCTTATAAGGTCCCCATGTACCTAAGTAACCTAAGCCATGAGATAGAACATAACATGTAAGATATAATATGAAATATAAGAATCAATACATCTCAATGAAGGGATTATATTCCTGGTGAAGAAAAGATTGAGAGAGTGAACTGTGGGAAAGGTGCCTTCAAAAAGTAGTCTTCCATGGTCTTGATAAAGAAAAGAAATTTCTGGGGTGCCTGGGTGGCTCAGTCGTTAAGTGGATGCCTGGGGCTCAGGTCATGATCCCAAGGTCCTGGATGGAGCCCCGTATCAGGCTCCCTGCTCTGCAGGAAGCCTGCTTCTCCCTCTTCCACTCCCCTTGCTTGTGTTCCCTCTCTCACTGTGTCTCTCTCTGTCAAATAAATAAATAAAATCTTAACAAAAAAAAAGAAAGAAAGGAAATTTCTATCCAGAACAAAAGTAGCTACGAAGAAGAACAACTACTGATGGGATATTTTCTTTAACCAAGAGCTGAATCACAGGATAGACATCTCATTCACTCTCATTATTTCAAAGGCCATCTATAGTTTGAGATCCTCACAAAGTTCTATTTCTACATCAAATCATCATCTGAGCTTCATACAATATCTCTAATGTCTACTGGACATCCCCAAAAGAATGTCAAAAGGCAACTCACACACAGAAGGTCTAAATACTGAACACTATTTATCTTACTATTGGCCCATTCTTACTCATTTAGGCAATCAATCAGTCACTCAACTATTTATCCAATATTTATTCAGTAGCCATCATGTACCTGGCATTGTTCTAGAAGTCAGGGATACAGTAGACAACTCAACTTTCACAAATGTCTTCCCACAAGGAGTTTACATTGTAGTAGCAATGTACAAACTCAGAAAAAAATAACAAATTTTGATATATATATCAAATATAACAAATATTGATAAGTTATAAAAATAAATAGAGCAGGAAATGGGGAGAGACTTTAGATAGGGGGGCTGCTTCATAGAATGTGATCCTCCTCTTATGTTTTTTTGTCTCAGAGAATGTCACCAACATACACTCAACTGCCAATCCAAAGACAAAGGTTGATTTGTGTTGTTGCAATTATTCTATACCCATAATAACCCTCCAAATCATTCAATTATTTCCTTCCCACTGCTATAGCATGAGGTCAACCTGACATTATCTCTTATCAAAATAATTACAAAAGATCTCTAAAAGGTCTCCCTAACTCCAGTTTTATACCACTTGAATCCATTTTTTAAACTGTAGCCAGAGAGATACTACCAAATATAATCTTTAGGGCTGCTCGGTTTCCTCATGGATAAAATCCAAATGAGCTTTTCCTCTCTTACTCCTTCTCCAACACCACCACTCTATTTCACACTGTACTCTCAAGCCATAGACTGAATTACTGACAATCCCTTGACTCCTTCATAATTTTTTTTCTTCTTTCTACATGTGCTGTTTCCTTTCTCTGGAATATTTCTCATTCTCTCCCTTTCTTAGTGTCTCCCTCCCACTTTTATTTTCAACTGGATAGACTCAACTAACTTCTCAGTTTAGACATAACCTTTTCCAGGAAGTCATCATTGAGAGCCCCTGGAACCAAATCCTGGGGCTTCCCATAGTACATTGTGCATATGCATATCAGAAATCTTACATCATTATATTGAAAACCAGTCACTAATGTAGTAGAACGACACTGTGATGTTAAATGGTATTTTCTTCTCCCTGTTTTCTATTCCAATGGGTAGTTGGTGCTGAAAATGTTGCTTTATGGAGAGATGCATCAGAAAAAATAGTCCATGAATTCTTCTGCTTCCAAAGAATGGAGAGGATTTTTAGGTGTAGGCAAAATGACTGGGTTTACAACATGAAGGAAAGCCAATTTCCTTGCTATTATAAAGAAACTGTGAGAACAGAAAACTGTGGGTCCAAGAGCAAAGGGAACTTGGGCTTGACTCCCAGAGCAGAGTCTGGTCAGGATGTATGACTATGTGGTACATAGCTGCAGATGGATCCATAGGCAGTTTTCAAAGATGTCCCAGCCTCCAAAGTAACATGTGAGAAGAAGAATGCCATTGGACCTGAAGCAGCCCTGTGAACCAGGGTGGTGGGTGATACAGTGATATTCTGGAGCACTGTGGACTGAGGACTCCATACCTTACCAGCATGTGAGAGCTCATGTTTTAGCATAATTAAGGTGGAGAGAGCCCCCCCAAAACCAAGGATAAGTATAGAAGACATGCCTGGCTCCCTACTCAATATCTATCTGCTCCCCCACCTTATTGAGAACCACCAATTTTCTGCAGGGTGTCAATGTACCTAACAAGAAAACCCTGTGATTTCCAGCCTTCCTCATAGCTAAGATCAGTCAATAAAATGTAAGCCTAAGGCCTTGCAGGGACTTCCTGGAAAGCACTGGAAAATGTGCCAACTCAGTTGGCATATAGACTTTGCCCTTTTTTCCTCAAGTTCCTGCCCATAAGTTAAATGGTGACATTGAAGACTGTATTCATCACTGTATTATCCCCAACAAAGTGCATATTGCATAGTAATAATTTAATAACCATCATTCAGTGAGCTACCATATAGGAAAATGTTACTTTCTATAAACGTAAATGATTATTACATCCGAGCTCTGGATTTCCCAAAGCACCCAAAGTGAAAGGACAGCATTTTGGTCATACGTTCCTAAAGAGAAGGAACTACATATTATCTATGTACATTAGGTACACAGAGCCTGATATCATTTTTTAATTATCTCTAAAGCATCAAAAAATAATCAGTGAGAATTTTGAAAAAAATATTCTGAATCACCTTTTATTCTAATAGTATGAGGACTTTCCCTTAGTTCTTAATGTAATGAGCCCCTAAAATTGTCTGTCGATGCTGGTACAAGCCAGGATAGGCTAGTGTGTGCAAGAGTAGTAACCAGCTTGTAAGTTGCAGGGATTTATCACTAACAAAAAATTTTTCTTCACTCATGCCAGGTCCAGGTGGTCCCCCAGAGCCTCTCTTCTCCTAAGGTTGGCTCAGTATTCCAGGCTGCTTTAATCTCTGGCACATTTATGTCAACACACGCCTCCATGGTCACAATGGCAGGAAAAGAGAGTTCTTAAAAATCTCATATTGGTCATCAAAGGTTCTGACAGACAGTGACACAGAGGTATCACTGCTACCCACAAAGCATTCTAGAACTAGTCACATAGGTCTGCTTATTTGTAGTAATGTCAGGAAGTATTCTCCTCCCATGTTTCCAAAAGGAGAAGAGAAATGGACATTGGTGATCATGTGCAATCTCTAGCACCCACAGGCAGTTTTTAGAAGAAATATTCTCATATCCCTAAAGACAGAGTTCTGAAACTTTTTGGATTTGGGCTCTCTCTCTACTTAAAAAAATCATTGAGGGTGCTAAGGGCTTTTGCTGATGTTTATTTTATCTACCAATATTTATCATATTTGAAATTAAAGCTGAGGAATTTTAAAAATATGAATTTATTTTAGGAGAATAATAATATACCCATCATACACTACATAAATATTTTTTAGCAAAAATAACTAGATTTCCAAATGAAACAAAAAAGCAAAGGAGGGGCATTCTATTATATTTTTGGAAACCTCTTTAGTATCTTTACTAAATAGAAGACAGCTATATTTCACAAATCTGCATTTCATCTGTTGTGATATCACACTTTACATAGCCTCTGAAAAATTTTATTGTGTATCCACAAGAGAGTATAACTGGTAAAGGCAAATAACATCTTAGTATTACTATAAAAATAGTTTTGACCTCACAGAACCCTGAAAGGGTCTCAGAATACCTCTAGACACTTTAAGAAACACTGCATTAAGATAGTTAATGTAATCGCTCAATGGCACTGCAAAATGTACAAAGGTAAAATGCTTGCTGCCCATAATGTGTTCTGTTTTGCTTTATTTTTGCTCTGAGAACTTGTATTAGGTCAACTCATTGTGCTCTGACTGAAAAGTATTCAGTGCCTCAATCAGGGGATAAACTTGTTGGCTGATTTTTCCAGAAATGATCTGTGAAGAATGTCTCCATTATCTTAGATAATAGTATTGTTTTCTTCTCCTGGTGTGCCTTTTCAACTTTCTTGTTGAATCCATCTGTCATTTTCTGATCAGCAGCTGAATAGGCACATTTGCTTTCATGTCCTCTTAAATCCATTTTCACTCTCCATCAGGACCCTAAATCTCATAGCATGAGGGTCCTTATCCTTAGCATACTCTTTCTTCCTACCTATGGGGCTTATTTTCCTACCCTTTCTTGAATAGCCCGTTGGTTTAAATCCCTTTATCAATAGGACTCCTGGATTCTCTGAAATGGTATGAAGATACTCCTTTCCATTTTCTTTCTAATTAAAATATTCAAATCAACAAATAACCATTGAATAGCTACCATATACAAAAGACTCTTAGTACATACACAAGATTCTACATTTATTCAAATAAATAGAATTAAACTATAGATTCTTCTTAATGATTTAAAAGTCATCATCCCTACTTAGTAGCCATGTGACTTCCACATATTACTCCACTTGTGGGGCTTCAGTTTCCTCATCTGCAAAATGGGGGTAAATAGTCTCTATTTTCCTAGAACTGTGACCATTCAGTGAGATGATGGTTGACATACAGTAACTATCAAGCGTGTGACCTAAGTATTATTATTCCTGTTGTTGTTACTATTCAACCTCCTTACCAGCTCTGTGACCTTGAACAAGTTCCTTAGGCCCTCTGAGCCTCACTCAGCTTCCTCAGAGGGTAAGATGGGGAAAATCAACGCCTCTTCTAGTTTTGCTACAGAGAAGAAACAGCTATATCAGTGCTCTGTTCTTACCTGTTGGGGTTAATTTAGAGCATGAAACCAACCATAATACCTGGCTTGCTAAAATGTCACACAGAGGACACTGGGGGTGAGGGAGGGTTTCGAGAAGGGCATGGGCCTTTGGAATGCCGGGCCCGCGTGACCACTCTGCTGTTGGAATGCCATGGGGAGTTACCTTCCCCAAAGCTCTCTTAGCCCAAGCAGCCTCTCTGTGAGCTAAGAGATGTATGCATTGTCCCTTAGGCTATGTTTAGTAGAACGTGCAGATTAGCATCTTCTCTTTCCCCTAAATTCTCTCAGTTTCAGTAAGACCCCTTTGTCACACATCACGTGCTTGAGAAACAGTGATAATGATATCCTGAAGGACCAATAAAAGTGGGAGCAAAGAAGAGCAAAGGGTCTTCATCTCTGTGCATTGACCCCCTTGCCTTCTCCTCTCTTTCATGGCAAAGTTTGGAGTCATTTTTCATCCCTTGATACAGGGACTGCTAGCCATTCCCGGCACTTACCAGCTGTTTCCTGGCTCTGTGACTTCCCCTCTCTGTACCTTGGTATCCTCATCTGCCCTGTGAATCCAGCAATCTCCATCTTATCCCAAGCCGTGGGATAAGGAGGAAACACTCTCAACCTGGTGCCTGACTAAGAATGGCATGGATAATGTCGGAGCCATGGTGACTTCTGTGGCTCACCGTCGAGGAGGAACTTGAACCTGTCTGTGTAGAGGTTCAGAATAGTCCTGGACTGGCAGCCCCACCCAGGAGTCTGATAAGCAACACAAACTGCTTGGTGGGCCAGTGTGGAGGCAGCTTACTCTACAACTGGGGGGGACACCATGTGAGGTCACTTCCAGAGAGCAACCCACACCCGACCTCTGCCTAAAAGACTCAGAACTCACTGGAAGGAAATATATGACCCATTCCTCCTCTAAAAACCCTTTAATGGCCTACTCAGGGGACATCCAGTCCTCATAGACTACATAGAATGATGGGATGGGAACTCAAGCAGCCAGACTTTAAATCATGGCTCTTTCATTGATCAGCTCTGTGGATGAACAGGTTTTTGCCTTGGGTCTACTATCAACTAATTATTCCTTTAGACTTCATTCTCCTCAACTAAAAGAAGAATGTATTACCTTTCACACTCTATCATTCTATGATACAAGTGAGGGTTTGATTAAGCCATCTATGTATTAGCAAATCTCTTGATGTATGTTCTTTTTCATCATCTGTATCACATACCCTGTGGAAACCCTAAAAATATAAATGATTATTTCACTGTCTACCATCATCTGAAATTCAGAACAAATTCTAGACCAATATTATAACAGGGGTGCCTGAGAGAAAGAGCAAAGTAACCAAGGCATCCCACAAAATAGTGATTCACTTTTACTCCTTACAAGTGATAAAAGTCATTGGTTAGAAACCTCTTCTAGAACTTCCCAATACAATCTGAAACTGGCCCCCATACATGGAGGGTAGCGAAAGACCTAAGAGGCAGATGACTCCAGATTGGTAGATGACCGGTTGAATAATCAAGGGAACTAATGCATGAGGATTGTCTTGGACAGCCTCAAAAAGAGGTAGATTGCACTCACCAGCCAGCTCTTAGAGGTTTATAAAGAGGCCCTAACTGGGTTTAGCCATATACCCAGTCCAGATAGCCTCAACACATTCCTATCTCAAGGCTGAATCCTTGGAGCAGCTTCTGGGAGCAGCGAAAGCAAGCAGAACACACATTCCAAGGCAGGTGAGAGGGTGGAGAGCCTCCAATTGCCCAGACCCAGTTCACGGGTCAACTGGCAGTTATATCTTCTTGATGACCTCTCCCAACAGAAGTGAACTGAAGAGTTAAATTGTTAGTAAAATATTTACAATATTAATAACCATATAAAATATGGTTGATACCTGAGAACCTGAGGTTCTCTCAGTGCTATCTCCAAATACCATAAGAGATATTTGCATAGAATGGGGGAAAAGCTTGAATTTTGAAAAGCATGAATATTGAGTCTCTTATCTCAAATTTTAGGTTTCAACCAAGCTAGTTCTTTTGTTGAATCATTTAAAAAGTCTGTTGAAGAGGAGGAAAAATGTTGGCAATGGAAACCTTAAAAATCTACTATTCAGCTTGTATCCCTAGGTTCACTCCCGAGGTCTAAAAGCATTAGAGGTAAGGAAAACAAACATGAAAGAAGCTAATCCAAAAATTCAGTAGATCTTGGTCTTTGGAATCAGAAAGACACAAATTTGACTCACACTTCCATCATTCAAAAATCAGGTTATTATATTGACAACTGGCCAAGGTATTCAACCTTGGTAAGCATCAGTATCCTCATTGCATGGAGTCATCCCCATCAGTATGGTTGAAATGACAAAGTGCTTGTACCTGGCATACTTTAGGGGAATTCAAAATAATTGCTTGACAACATCTTTCCTTTGACTAAATTATAAGGTTGATATGGATTTGAGGTCTAAATTACATGAACAAGTAATTTAAAAATATCCAAAATTCCTGGATTATATACTTTGGCATATTCATTTTCATGTGATTCACTGTGATCACTAAGAGAAAGCTGGATCATTCAAATAAGGAGACATCTAAGAAGAGAATCAAAGCTCTGACTTCTACTTTGCTGACTGAACTGGTTTCATGTAAAGGAAAGGGGACCTTGAAACACTCTTTAATTACAGTATTAACCACAAGATTTAGAAACATGATTTTTAAAGGGTAAAGTTAACATAAAATGAATATAATTTTTAGCCAGCTTTACAAATAAAGTTCTTGAGAAAAAAGTCACAACTAAATGTCTGTAATATTAATATCAATAGTAATAATAATAATACTTTTGCCTATAATGTCATTTACTATCTCAACAAAATAGTATCTAAGCTCATGTTGGAGAAGAATAGTATCTAAGTTCATATTATACTGCTAATAACACAAGACTGGATTAGGCATGCAAATGAGAACCCAGTGCCTTTTGAGTCCTTTTGAATGGGAAAATGAATAAGGACTAGACAGCTTTTATCAAAATGATTGAAAATGATTTCAGAAGAACTGAAGAAAAGGTGCAATGATCTACAGCTTACTACAATACCTCATATAGGCAGGGGTAAGTGTGGATAAGGCAAATGTGACCAGAAGGCATGACTTCAACAGGGTTATCAAAATGCATAAGGTATATTTTTACATTAGGAACAATCTCATATCTAAATAGAAAATAAATCCAAAGGAATGAACTTAGTAAGTGGTTCAAGAAACAAATACGTGAAAACTTGGAGAAGTCTGCACCAGAAGAATAACAGGAAGTTCTCAAATAAAAAATAAAATAGATTTGAATAGTCCCCCATACCTAATTAAATACAATAATCAATAAATCTTTACCAATTGCCCGTTACACACACACAGTTACAATAAAATCCCCACTGTGATAATTCCCCTAAGTAAATATTTCTGTAACGAAAACTCCAACATATCCCTAAGTTTACATTTATAGATACAGAAATTATTCTGGTAATATCTCTATCCAGTATGCTATATAATTTACATGCTATCTTCAAGCTGTCACATACTTGTCTCTAAGCACTTCCATATTCACATTTATAGGAGTAGAAATTGTTTTGTTAATATCCGTATCTGGTAAATATTCCTATGTCATTTTCCAGTCTTAAATATATCTTACAAATGAGACAATGCCCAGGGAAGCTTTACTGAACTATTACATTTTGCCCATGAAGGTGGCCCATCCCCCCAAAAAGTCATTTGGGGAGTGGTGACAAGGTGTGACTATGTTCGTTGTTTGACTTAAATCAAATCATTTCTGACACAGTTCAAATCCTTAGGAACCTATCTATGGCCAATTCAAACAAATAAACACTCGAATAAGAAAAGTAGAATGAAGTCCTGTCATACATTTCACTTAATAGTTGCTTTCCTGATGTATCTGAGAGGAGTATTTGAAAGGACAGTATGTATTTTCCTGTGATGTCAAAATGTCAATTCAAAATCCATCTGTTTTAGCAGAAAAATAATACTTTGTCACAAATGCGAGCTAACAGCCAGAACTCTACCTGGCACCCAGAAGAGATTGAGAAAATCCTCTATTGTCCTAGCACAATGTTAGTTATTATTTATAAGGTTATAGAAAAAAACAGTTGCCTGACATTCATATAGTTTTCTTAGGAGAAATGTTCCCTCTCCTCAACAGTGTTTAAAACATACCTAGGCAGCCAGAGCTATGGTTATTTACCTTGATACTGAATTATTTTTTGAAAGCTTGTCATTTTAAAGAAGAGATGCTAAATATTGATAAGTTTTGGTTAGTTCCACAGCTTCCACACCAAGAAGCATAGAGAAAATGAGGAATAGAATAAAACTTTTCTCCCACTGTGCTGTAAATACATTTCATTCAAACCTGGTGTGAATTCCCCTCAAGTCTAGAGTCCTTAGAATTTTAAGACTGGAAGCATATCAAAGCTAAGATTGCCAAATTAGTACCAATTTAGTGCAATTTAAAATTGTGTAATTTTGTATAAAAGAATACAAGCTGAGACTCTCTTATTTTGTCTAGTGACATGTATGGCTGTCTCCGTGGTCTTTATTGCTTCACTATTGATGGTATAGCAAACATCTTTTCAAAATATCATGTACCTTTCTGGCTAACATGGGAAAAAAAATACCTATAGAGGCCAACTGTCAGTCTGATAGGTATTCATCTTTCAAAAAAATCCCACAAAATTTAAGAAGCTAGCCAAGGAGACCAACTTGCTGTTAATAAATGTGTTATAGTCTAACCATAACACTATATATAAGATATGATATTGGTATGAACAATGATTCTTTTAAGAACAAGTTTCACTAATAAATATAAACATAATATATATTTAAAAAGGCTGGGACAGTAGGAGATGGGGTAATGATTTCTTAAATGAGGTGATATTCTTGAATTTCTTTTGAGTATCTTCGAGGATTAGAGAAAATTTCCCTCCCATCTTCTTCCCAAGGTATAATAAAACACCTTTGGTTATAGTTCAGCAATATCTGGAAAACTCAGCCTCATCAGTCCCTACATCTTCATGTGTAAAATGAGAGTATTGGATCGTACCATTCACTCATTCACTTGCTCACTCCTCAAGTATTAATGAGTAACCACATCGGGCCTGTGCTATCCACTAGGACTATGTCAGCAAAAAAAAACAGGCACAGTCTCTGAAGCACTAAAGTGCACAGACTGTGAGGGAAATGAGTCTTCCACAACAACAAACACATGTTTCAACTGTGATTAGAGAAGCTATATAGAAGCAATGCAGGGTGATACGGAAGCATTTAACAAGGAAACTTGACCTGCGGTTGGAAGGGAGACTATTCCAAGCAGAGAGAATTACACCTGAAAAGGCCCTGAGGCGGGAAAGTGCAGGTCAAGTTTGAAAAACCAAAACCAAAAGAATGTGTGGTTGGAACAAAGACAGTGACAGGGCAAACAGAACAACATGGGGCTCCAGGGCTGGCAAGGAGCAAGACCCCGTGGGTCTCACAGGCTTCAGGAAGGATTTAGAGCTTTGTGCAGAACATGAGGGAAAGTATTCAAAAATTGTAAGAAGAGCAGTGACAAAACTTGATTATCCCAGAGGTTGATTCCTACTCTGAATTTCAATAGGAATGTGGTTTTTTTTTCTCCTAATTAAAATTGAAGCAAGTAGGGCTAGCATTATTATTATCATTCTCTTACTATAGATATTATGAATTGACATAGGCACAGAACTCAGGTTAATAAACTTTAACTTTATTATTACATTGCTAAACTTAATTTAGCTCATTTAGCCTCGATTCCTCAATTCCCAGTGATGAGATGGTAACTCAGTCTTTGCAATTCAAATTAAGCACAATCACTTCTAGTTCAAATCTTGATTTCCGTTTAGCATAACTCCGTCAAGTGGGGTCACTCCTTAGGATTCTTCCACCACTTCCATCCCATTCTGACCTTCCCTTCCTTTCTTTCTTGAGGTAATCTATATTCTCAAAGGCCGTTTGTATTGTTGCGCATCTGGCCCAGGACTCTTCACTCTCAGTATTGTATATAACTCATATCTTCTAGTCTCCTTTATAAGATGCTGATATTTTCTGCTGATGGCCTTGATCCAGTCCAAGCATGTATCTGCTCCACATTCTGACCTAGGCTTCTTTGTTGTAAGATCTCCTTCCCCATCTTAAGAGGACAGGACTTCAAGACAGTCCACCAGGTATATCAGAGGTACTCCTCTCAGCCTCCGCTGCTCTGTCTCTTCAGTAATACACTACACACAGGTCTTCCAAAAGAGGCTTGTCATTCTCACCAACCTATGTTCTGTGAAGCAGGTGACATGTGTCTTCTATTCTCAGATTCTCTCAAACATATCTGTGTATTTATAAACTGCCCAGCCCCACTCCTCACCCCCACCACCCAGATCATGAATCCAGGCAGCCTCTGAGTTCTAGTCACATTCCCTCTGATCTTCTCTCAACCAGTGATCAAAACTGGCTCCATGTGAGTAGGCACAATGCTTTCATGGCATTCATACAGGTTTGTGGTTTGCTGTATAAATTCTGTGCCCTGAGTTCTCTAGGTTTTGCTCTTGATATTCAGAGCCCATCTTTTGGAATTCAAACAAAACAAAACTGTTCTGACTAAAGTTTACCCATTCCAGCCAAAAGAGTTTTGACTTTCAAACTTTTGACTTCACAATAGATTTATAAAAGTCTACCTACGAGCTCAAAAGTCAAGAATTTGACTATTCCCTTTAGATTATTTTGTGTGCTTGTTTCAGTGGGTAATATGCCTCAGCCTCCTGAACTAGCTCTCTGGGAAAAAGGTTCCAGGATGCAAAGAGAAAAGAACTATATAAAAGGGAAACTTACCACTGGTATTCTTTCAAAATTTTAACCCAGTAGTAAATGAGGGACTAAAATAAAATAATAGGGGCACCTGGGTGGCTCAGATGATTAAGCATCTGTCTTCTGCTCTGGTCATCATCTCCAGGTCCTGGGACTGAGCCCCACATCAGGCTCCCTAATCAGGGGGGAGTCTGCTTCTCCCTCTCCTTCTGCCTCTCCCCCTGCTTGTGCACTCTCTCCCTCTCTCTCTCAAATGAATAAATAAAATCTTTAAAAAAAACTAAAAATAAAATAAAATAATAGATTGGAAAATCCAAGATTGAAAACACAGCCATCCATATTAATTTGCAAAGGAATGGAAATAAAACATTTCAGATTTTGTTTCCAAGATGATGCTTACTTTCTGATAAGCTTATCCTTATAAATTTACAATGAAATAAAAAATGTGGCTTCACTATTGACATAGGTCAGGAAATCTGAAAGAAGTCTTACATAAAATAAGGAATATCCTGGAATATAGGATTTGTTCTCTCAGGTTGATAGAATGTCATTAGAATGCCTTTCCTCATGGTTCTGGAAATGAAAGCAACCACATCCCAGTAAAGACCAAGGCAGACTTTTCCCTAATTTGAGGCATTTCCATTTAAAATAAAGTAACTGTCAATGTGTTGGCTCAGGCTTTCCTACTCAAAATGTGGTGCATGAACTACAAGCAACAGCATCAACTGAGAGTTTGTCAGAAATGCAAAATTTCAGATCCCTCCCCAAATGTAATGAGTCACAATCTGCATTTTAATAGAATGGGTCCCCATGATGTGTCTATACAAAGTTTGAGAAGCCCCAGGTCTAAAAAAAGGGGGGCATTTTATTAAAGATAGGTGTAACCAATGTAGTAATTAAGAGCTTCTTTCTGAAAATAAAAGGTAATCTTAATGTTACTTGCATAGCATTCAATGCTGAGCTATGTAGAATTACCTAACAAGGTACATTAATGTTGCTCATGAGCCAAGCACAATATATAAGTGATCCCAAACTGTCCATTCTTACTCCATTCTTTCCATGCTGACATGAATTACACCAAGTCCACTGGCAAAATAGAGTTTAGAGAGTCTCACTTAGTACAATCATTAGTACTCACTCTGTCTTCTCTAAGTTATTCTGCTGTAGCCTGAAATAAAGTTGGGATCTTTAAATATTTCTCTGCAAGAATTTCCCCATGGTTTCGTGTGTGTGTGTGTGTGTGTGTGTGTGTGTGTGTGTGTGCGTGTGTAGAAATGTTTTCAAGTCTTCTAAAAATTTCATTGAAACAGCTCATACATTAAATAAAGTCATGTTGATGAATATGACATATTTTAACATAATCATACTTTCAGTTGCTCCATCAAAAATCTGAAACCATGTGTGACGTGTTTTTCAGTAGTCACAATAAAAGCTTACTGTGATCATTTCCCATCATGACTGCTCCCTTAAGCACCAATGTATAACCAGGTCTCCAGAACTAAAGTGAGACTTGGAGTTAAGCAATCATATAGTAATTTCTAGTGCCAGGTATGGGATCTTGGCCCTAGTGGATGCTTATAAATGTTTATTGATGATAATTGTGTTATAAAGTCACCACTATTTGCTATGAATTACCCAGATTGCCTTTTTGGAATTGTGAATGTTCTCTAAATAACTCTATGCTTCATTTTGATTCTTCAACCCTGGCATGTATGTCTATCTTGAATAAGTTCTTCCAAAACACCTTGGAATACCAAATTTTGAAGACTTAGTGTGCTGTTTCTCTTTCAGCCTTCTAATTTTGTCTATTAAAGTGTCTATTAAAGAATATTGATGTACTGTGAAGATTAAACCTCAAAATTCATTTTAATTATTTCTCAGGCAGAAGGAATGACTTGTTCCAGACCATCTGTAATCTCTTTGCTCTCCTGGCCCATAGCACATAATGGTGAGGCAGCTGGTTGGGTTGGAAATATAATAGATGGCAGTTCTACCACCATCACCACCCCTTTCATGAAGTTTACTGGTATAGAAAGAATTACAGCAATATCTACCAGCTATTCAAGATTTACTGTGTTTCATTCAAGCAATGTGCTGGGTGCTTTTCACTTGTTATATCACTTAATCTTAAAAACATCCTATGAGGTAGGTGCTATTGTCATCATTATTCACATTTTATAAGTGAAGAAACTAGGGACTAAAGCCAAGTAGCTAGTAAGTATTATAACCAGGATTCAAGGCCAAGTTGTCCTGCTCCAAAGCTTCCTCTCCTCTGAGATTTTCATTACCATGAGGTTTGCCTAATATAGTTCCCTGACTTAAGCTATCCCATCCAAAGGTGAATAACATTATTCAGGTGAATATAATTAACCTTTAAATTCCTAAAATAGAAACCTACAAACACATATATACTCACAAATACAGGCTTGAAATAGAGCTGTTTCTGAGTCATAAATGCTATACATGGAGTGACACACACCTGGTACAAACCTATAAAATGTAAATGAAATGAGAATTACTATGCCATTCCTACTGAATAATATCCAATCTCACAGACATCAATGCAAATAGCTAAGGGTACAGGAGAATGAGAATTTGTATTCTCTAAATACAGCATACATGTGCATTCCGATTTGCATATACAAATGGACTCACACATATGGACCTTCACTGTTAAGACACACAAAGGACAATTTTTACTTAAGAAAATCCTGATGACCTACTGAATTCAGAAGTCCACTTCAGGAATTTGTTCATTCCTTGTGCATGGATATCATTACAGGCTGAAAGCTTATTAACTATAATCAAGAAGGTCCTTTTGGAATTATCTTCCTTAGCCTACTTCCAAGGGAAATCATTTGTAGGTTTCTTCAGGGCAATGGTTATCAACCAAGTGCTCAGGCTCATTTTCAAATGTTCCAGACCAAATTTACTGTAATAATGATAACTGCTCTTTCAGTATCCTGATCTTTTTAACTGCTATACATCTTTTCATCTATTTCCATTTCCCTTAGGTAGAGTACAGACTAAGAAATCATCAGACCCATTTTTCAATACTATACATCATCAGAAACAATTTTGATAATCATATTATTAGTGTGCATAACCCCATCCTTCAGAACTCTACTAAAAGAGTCACCTAAATGTCCTGCTCTTGTTCGCATGCTCTATTTATAACTACAAATGTCAAAAATTCTAAATGAAGTGTATGAGCCTTGATTGATAAAGAGAGATGGCTCTCTCTTCTAGCAAGTAAAAAAATAGTTAATAAAATCCTAGCACCTGCTTAAAATTGATCTTTAAATTCTTCAAAATTGTTCTTTAGTTAATTCAGGTGACATACGTTTGTATCCCTGTTCAGGAATAGTTTTTTAACGCATGATTATTTGGGAGAGATTATTAGATTTATTACCTTTGCTAATGAACACTTAGATAAAAGAGGTATTCTCAAGATAAGTATTCTCATGACATGAACACTGATTACCATATATTAATTTTCATTTCAAGTTCGAATTATATAAAGAGTGAACCCAGTGGCTTTTACATATAGAAAATGGGACCTCTCCAAAGTACACTCTGCTATAATTCTCAAGTGTCCCCTGTCACATTTGTAATGTGGCATATCAGTAGAACCAGAATTCATCATCATGAAAGCAATTCCAGAAGTTTAAAGAAGCAGTGGCTACAACTTAAAGACACAGTGTTTAATCTCAGATCTTTAAAATACTGTGTTAGCCCTGTTTCAGTGGAACTGGGGGGACTGACTTTAAGAATGGTCACTGAATTGGTTGAGATGCCCCTTCCCATATATGCTATACCCAAGAGAGTCTCTTACTTATCTGCCTCTTTTTCACAGAAGGATTTAACCCAGAATCAAATGCAACAGAGAATGCAATTCCTTAGTAACTGCAAGGTTCACTTGCACCTCCAATATCTGAGACAATGCCACAACTTTTGAGTACCAAACAGTGTCACCAGGGACATAGAACTCACATTCTCTGCAGGATATGTCCTTGTCCTAAGGAATCTTAGGCTGATGGATATATCATGAAGCCAATGTGACTAGAATTTGAAGAAAAATTGATTTTGTCTTTTCACTGGAAAAAAATTAATGGCCTTCATGAAATCTAAGAACTAGAGGTATCTTATGAGGCCAGTATCACCCAGATACCAAAACCACATAAAGATACCACAAAAAAAGAGAACCACAGGCCAATATCTCTCATGAATATAGATACAAAAATCCTCAACAAAATATTAGCAAACTGAATCCAAGAATATATTTTAAAAAATCATACACCACAATCAAGTGGGATTTATGGAAAGTTATTCCATGTTCATGGATTGGAAGAACAAATATTGTTAAAATGTTTATACTACCCAAAGCAATCTATACATTTAATGCAATTCCTGTCAAAATATCAATAGCATTTTTCACAGATCTAGAACAAATAATCCTAAAATTTGTATGGAACCACAAAGGATCACAAATGGTCAAAGCAATCTTGAGAAAGAAAAAACAAAACTGGAGATATCACAATTCCACATTTCAAGTTATATTACAAAGTGGTACTAATTGGTACTGACATAAAAACAGACATATAGATCAATGGAATAGAACAGAAAACCCAGAAAAAAATGCCACAGTTACATGATCAATTAATCTTCAACAAAGGTGAAATGAATACATAATGGGAAAAAGACAAATGGTTTTGGGAAAACTGGACAGTCACATGCAAATGAATGAAATTGGACCACTTTCTTTTACCATATACCAAAAATAAACTCAAAATGGATTAAAGAACTAAATGTGCGACCTGAAACCATAAAAATCCTCGAAGAGAGCACACATAGTAATCTCTCTGACACTGGCTGTAGCAACATTTTGTTAGATATGTCTCAATAAATATTTGTTTTATGGCTATTTATATATATATAAATATTATTTTCATTGCAGATTTATTTATAATTATCCAAAACTAGAAAAAATAATTCCAAATGTCTATCACAAGGGAGTGGATAAATTGTGGTTTCTTCATCCAGTGGAATATTACTCAACCATTAAAAGAGCCATAAAACAAATATTTATTGAGAATCTACTATGTGCTACATATTGGGATTTACATATAAAAGGCAGTTTCAACAAATTTTGCATATTTTATCTTGAAGGATTTAGAAGAACTTCAGAAAGATTTTATTTCCATCTCGTCTTCCAAATCCACACTACTCTAACCTCTTACAGAGAAACAAAAGTAATAAAAATTTATCAAACAGAAAACAGTTTATTTTTTTCAATAAATTTGTAATCATTCCAAAAGATTAAGTATTCACAAAATAACAGGAGAAATATGACATAAACTCTTTTTTCCTAAACCATGTATTTATTTGTTTACATAATAAGATAATTTAATACCTCCAGACTTAAAGAAATAATGTCATATTTTATCCACACTTTGGAATCTACATAATTAATGGTGTCCATGCAATTTTTTATTCTAATGATAGAAGAAAGAATACCCAAATCTGGACTTAGCCTATAGTTAATTATACTTTATCATGTTTCAACAGAGAGGACCCAATAAGCTACTAGTAAATTATAACATAACAAATAGATGGTGTAAAATAAAACCTTCTTAAAATGCTATCCCACATATCTATTCCTGTTTCAAAGGCACAGGACCAGTCCCACAGAATCTCAGGCATGTTTAACATCTGAGCAAATAGGAAAGGCAAGATAGGTTAAATACAAAATGAATGAGCCCAATACTTCTTATATAAAAACAAAAATATCCAGAAAAAAATAATAAATTGACATGACTGTGAACTCTAGGACTTCAGGACACTTTATTTAGGCAGACCCTATTTTTGCTCAGTAAATATTACTTCACCAAATAGAAAAAGGATCCATCTTTAACAAAACAGATGATTGATCATTATAAGTAATTTCCCAGATACCTAATTTCTACTCATTAATGGTTTCTATGCACAAGCAAAACTGCCAAAGGCAAGCCCTTCAAACACACATATACACTCATACATGAAAAGAAAAAGAGAAAAAAAAGGAAAGGAAAGGAAAGAAAAGAGAAAAAGAGCAGGAAAAAGAAGGAATGAATAGCAGAACCCAAAATGGGTAAAATTCAAAAGACTGATAAGACCAAGTTTTGGCAAGAATGTGGAGCAAAAAGAATTCTTACACATTGCCAGTGAGTGTAAGGTGGTACAACTTTGAAAAATTGCCTATCAATCTATTTGAAAAAAGATTTTTAGTGAAACACTCACAATAAATGTGCTTATTACTTTTGAGGAACTACCAGAAAGATGTAAGACTGAAACAGGACTTATAAGTGGGGAAACAATGAAAGCAGTAAGATATCCAAGGGGCAGATTATGAAGGATCTTTTTTGGAATTTATTCTCAGTGCGATGGGAGGCCATTAGTGTTTCTGACAAAAATCTTAAAATATCACCCTGTTTATAGTGAGTAGAGTAGAATAACAGAGTGAGAGTTGAAGTCCCAAGTAAAGTAAAAGGCCATTACAGAAATGAGGTGCTGGTAGCTTTATGGGAGCAGTAGTAGTGGAGGGAGGAGAAGACAGGATACATAATGAATATGGAGCCAAACAGATTTGAAATGTCAAGAAAAGCAAGCACTCAAGGTTAACTTCAAAATGTTTGTGCTCAGCAACTGGGTGAATTACTACTGACAGGAAAGAGTAGAGGTGGAAAATAGTGGACAGGGAATGGAAATCAAGAGTTTGATTTGAGACATGCTAAGTTTAAGGGCCTATCACACATTAAAGTGAAGGTGTTGAGTACACAAACTCAACATAATTATCTATCTATCTATCTATCTATCTATCTATCTATCTATCTATCTAGAGAGGGGGAAGTAGGGGAGAAACTGGTCTCATTGACTGCTTATTATTACGTATTATGTAAAATAATATATATAATAGAGTCACTGCTGTTGAATTAAATTTAAAGTATCAGGACCAGGTAAAACTGACTAGAAATTGAGTATAGCATAGATTCCTTTTAGTGAATCACATCTCCTCCATTTGGGGCCAGGCAACTGGGGTGGTATTGAGCCCTAACTGAAATTCCTTGGCTTAAGCAAATCAGAAATTCCATCTGCTTGGCAGTGACTTCAGGTTTGGGTCCAGTCAAATTTTGGCTGTGAGAAGAGATGAGCTTCAAGGAAAAAGTTTTTCCTGATTTCCCATGAAAGCTATCAGAAAAGAGGTAGTCTTTAGAGAAAAGCTTGAATTAAGATGAAGCTTACCCTGTAGAAGGTAAAGTACAGAAATGGAAAGAAACTAAGTACTTGCGCTGGTCTCTGATCAACTATCAGTTGAATCCAGTGTATCTCTGAACTTCTAATTTAAGAAAACCAATAAACATCTTAAATCAAGCAGATGTTTCAGTTGTTTTTATTGATTTAATAAGCATCTGAGACCAAAAATAGAAATAAAGATAAAAAGGAAGCAAGGAAGGGAGGGAGGGAAGTGGAAAAGATGGAAAAAAATGCTTCAGTCTGAGTAGTACAAAAGAAAACTGAACCAGAGAAATGTACCCTTTCACTCCCTAAAGGGAGCTTTTACAGCCATTTTCTTGCAAAACCTACAAATGTTACCAGATGGAGAATAAGACTGAATCTTCAGAGATTTGGTCCTCTCGAGGTGGTTAAGATACCCACCAAAAAGGACTTTACTCCTCTCCGTTTTACGAATGGAAATCAACCCCCAGTTAAATGTGGGTGCTTGGTCAATGTTACATTATCTAACTGCTCTCAGATACCACACTGTTAGAGAATAATCTTGCTCCTGAAATCTGCTTCCTCAAGGCACTCTGAAAAAACTAATCAAGGAATCCTGATGCTTCTGAGAACCCCAGGGACCACTTGAGGGAAGATTTGTCATCATTGTGTTCTTAAATCTCAATGGAAAATATTAGGATTTTATTGTGTATGTGTGTTTTTAGAGCAGTGTACTCAACTGTTCCTTTCAAGAGATCAATAACAATACCATTTAAAGTATTTTTAAAATCCATTTTCAACCAAAACATAACAACTGACATTTCCTAGTGTCTGAACTTTCAAGAAATGCTCTGAACAAAATGAAACCATTTTAATTAGCATGGCATTAATTCTGCTTTAAAGGAATGGGGAAGGGGATGGCAGGGCTCCTTTCCCCTTGATTCTCTCTGCTGCTCACCTGGATTTGGCCTGAGTGCTTGGCAGATGCAGGGGGAGTAATTGAGGATTATGTTTATCCTTTCTGTTGACAACTGGAAAAAACCCCAGGCAAAAGTCAGCAGCCGTTAATTCAAATAAGTATGGTTCCTTTGACAATGCAATTGAACATCTTTCTTTTTTAAAGATGTAAAGCCTCTTTCTAATCCATCATGTTTTTACCACATCTAAGCTTTGCCACATAACTTACATGTTGGGAGGCTGTTCAAATAACATTGTAAGTACTTCCTGCATTTCTAATAAAGATATAGTTATAAAAGAATAATATTTTTCAACAGCCCAATTTTGGTAGCTTAACACATACCAGAAATACCTGCCAACTACCTCTACAGACACCTTGCTTCCTAACATTGTACAGTTTAAATATTCATATAAATTATTCGTGAAGTATTCCTAATTAATATTTGTCATTCAGTTGAACTGCAAAGCTACAGATCTTCCCATTTTTAGAAAGAATGTAGTCTGGTTTATATGAGATTAGAATAAAATTCAAATATTTATTTATTTATTTATTGGTTTTTAGGTTGTTAGTTTAGGCAAGCAATGTGCATTTGTATTTCTGACCAGCAATTTATGACTCTGTCTCCTCAAAAGGCAAAAAAGATGCTAGCCACTAAGGCTTTGAGAACCATATTCAAAGTGTTTTTGACAAAGTTCTTGTATCTCAGCTGCCTGCTGTGTCAAAGAGCAGAGTGTTCACAGGAAAGAGAGAGAGAGAAAAAAAAATAGATGAAATAATTACCACAGTGTCTACTTAATTGCATTTGAGTGGTTACACTTTACAAGGATTATTCAAAACACTAATCGAAGTCATAATTCCTTTGTTTTAAAAGCTTCTATTCCAGTCATTTTTAATAAAAATATCATGTTTTTAATCTACTTTTTTTTTTTTGGTCAAACACAAACTGCTTCCATGGTATGGATAGTGTTGCAAAACTTGATCATCTGCCTTCATTGCAATGTTTCAATGTGCAGCAAATGGTGGCATGCACTCAGCACACTGGTGAATTCTCCGATGGCATAATTAAACATGCCTTGACCAAGATTCCTTGAGAAACTCCAGATCGGTAAACCCAGTCCCATGAAAAAATGTTTACTATAGTACCATCACTAAATCCCAAATTACAGCTGAGAAAGCTATCCATGACTCCCTAGGAGCTTCATTCACTGCACTAGTGTAAATATTCACTCATCGTATATTATATATATGATACACACACACACATTCCTAATTCCTGAATTTTAAGTCATCTTTAAATGTTCCTGAAGAGATACACAGGCGAGTAACTAAATCAACCTGTTTCCTCTTCATTGTCATTTTGTCACAGCTGGCTGTCTTTCTGTTTTAAGGTAGATTTTTAAAAAGGCATCAATACCAAGTAGTCTATCATCCCACATCAAAGTTATTTTTCCATAATCAGAGAGGAAAATGCTTTGGAAGGTAAAGAAACAGCACCACCTTAGAATCCTGGTTTGACACTGATTCTGTTGAGTTTAGAAAATTGCCAAAGCTTCTAGTTAGGATCCCTAAAGGGGCCCTCATAACTGAATGATGAGACAGACACAGTAGTGGACACTGTAAATTAGCCCTTTGCCATGTTCTCATCATTGCTGAAAGTACTGCATCCTGACATGGAATAAAAGAAAACCAAATGGAACCTGAATTTCAAGTGAAGAAAAATAATAAAACATTATGATAATAAGGGTTCAGTTATGAAGTTCACATGAACAAAACTAAATGCCCTATATTAATTTAAATGCAAATTCATATTAGAAAAAAATGATAGTTAATTTTAGGGTACCCATTGGGGCAATGAAAGATATGTCTTCAGAAGAGGTGTTATGAAAAAAATGTACTTGAAAGACATTGATACTGAAGCACTATGGAGAATTTAGCAAATTAGTTTGACTTATTTTGTCTTATTCCTTCAAAAATACTGACATTTTATGGTATATTTAAAATATCATAACACCTATTTCTAAAACAAAATGATACATCTTTGTTTTCTCTATTCCACAAAGGTTATTATTTTTCTAGAGGATCTGAACAACATAGCTTTAGGTTTTGAGTTAGATTTGACACATTTAGCTGATGTTATATTTAATTCCTAGAGGGAAGTGCCATGTAATGAACAGGACTAGGAACCTGAAACCTTAAACTTTGGTGTTGGCAAGGCCGGGACTGAATAATATATTTTCTTTTATAAGTTTCCTCTCTCTCAGGTAAAATCAGAATAACTATTTAATTTGACTTTAATACAATGTTTTTTTTTAATGGGCAAATACTCTTAAGGGATAAGTATATTACACAAACAAATGTGGCAAATAACGAATCTATATTTAGAGATACTCTCTACATCACCCACCTTCATCCACACACACAAAAAAATGAGATTATTGTTAATATTAACATATGAAAGACAGATGCAGTAATTTTTAACTATTTACCTCTGAAATCAGACTGCTTAAATTCAAATCCCATCTCTGACAATTAATTGTATGATGACCTTGGACAAATTACTTAACTTTTCCACACTTTCATTTCCTTATGTGAAAATAATCTATCTCCCTCGTAATTTATTTTGATGATAATTATTATAATGTATGTGAAAGTACTTAGAACAGTGCCCAGAATGTATGAAAAACTAAGTAGAAATTTTAGCTATGATTATCATTGCACTAATGCAAATAGAACAAGGTAGTTAATACCACTAGAATATAAACTTAAGCAATCAGGCAATCAAAATGAAAAATGAAAATTTAAAGAACAAAAGAAGTAAGATTTTATGCTTGTCTTTATTTAAAAAAAAACCCTGCAAACGTCTATTATTTTCATTATGCTTATATCTTCTATAAATGCTCTTAAATCCATCAAATCGTATCATTTCATGCTTTCCCTACTGTTTTACTTCAATCCAGCTCCCTCCCCCAGAAAAATTTAAAATAAAATGAATTGCTAAGAACCTTAGTCATTATTATCTAAATGGTTCCTATATCTGAGAAGGGTTGACAAGGGAAGACCAATGACAAACTATCTCGTGCTTAGAACTACAAGAGCCAGAGCAATATCACCTGCTTTATTTTTGAAGAAATATTTTTTACAAACTGTATGGAGTCTTGTACAAAAGATTTCTTATTGGGAGTGCAAAGTTGAGCTATATACCAATTGGAGGATAAATATAAATATAGAATCTGATATTCAGACAGGCATATGAGTATCAGAATATGATATACTCTGAGATAATGTGTCTGAAGAAGTATCAATTTTTAAAGTTAAAAATCCAGTCCCAGAAAAAGCATATTTAGATATTTGAAACTTAACTCCAACAGAGTGCCTTTCAGAGTTTTGCTTTATTTATTTATTTTTTTCCCAGAGAGGGA
The DNA here is from genome assembly GCF_037043125.1 of Eumetopias jubatus. Lineage (NCBI taxonomy): Eukaryota > Metazoa > Chordata > Mammalia > Carnivora > Otariidae > Eumetopias > Eumetopias jubatus. Next base: position 80,531,748 of record NW_028274811.1, on the reverse strand, counting down.
GACAGAGAAGGTAAAGGGGGAGGGAGAGGGAGCAAGAGAATCTTAGGCAGGCTCCATGCCCAGCGCAGAGCCCAAGACAGGGCTCCATCTCACAAACCCTGAGATCATGACCTGAGTGGAAATCAAAAGTTGGATGCTTAGCCAACTGAGCCACCCAGACACCCCAGGGTTTTGCTTTATATTCTAATTGCAGCACTACACATGTGCTTATTCATTTATTAGGACTTCTCTGGCCACTCTTCTCCGTATGCTCATGAATTTAGTGTGATTATTATTATTTGGGACCAGAGCCTACATCTTCAAGGATGGAAAGATAAAACCAACTTTATTTTTTCTTAAACAAGTTTTAAAAAAGCTTTTTTAAAGACATTTTTCAAACATCTTAGCATTTAGTTTCAATTCAAATTTGATTTTTATGTTAACATATGTATTGGAATTAAAATGTTTAGTTATTTGTTTGGATAACTTGAAAAGTCAGAAATTTTTTGACCCATTTATTAAGTATTTCCTTGGTTATCAAAACTGTGTCTTTTTTTTTTCATTTTAGAATGTGTTTACCACATCTAGAGAACAGCTGTTTATTCTTAATTTTTTTATTTATATTCATCACTATGTCTATTTTCACTAATCACTTAGTATGAAGAAAATATATACCCACATCTTTCTACTCCCAGCTAATTTGCTCCAAAGGGATGTATCATGTATTGAAAGTCCACCTGGTGTTGTGGAGTTGGAATTTCCCTAAAAGACACAATGCCAGATGTACAATAGTATGACCTCTATAGTATAAACTATCAAGGGATACCAAACTCAAATACACTGAAATCATAAGCAGAAGACTGACTTCATTGGCAAAACATTCTTCTTAATTATAATAGCTATCTCCTCCTTTATGATAGAATTCAGTTTCAACATCATCTTCTAGTCCAGAGTCACAGTAATAAGTACCCCAAAACTTAAATTAATAGCCTGCCTTTCATTTGAGTAGCTCAAAAAAACTTTTACATTTATAATTATTTCATGTCTTTATAAATTTTATTCTGAAGAAACTATTTTCCTCAAGGACAATGTAGTAAATAAGTTACTCCTCACAAACTTAAATGTATATTGTTTCCTTTATCGTCTTTGTCATACTTTTTAATCTATTTACCTTAAACTACTCAGATATAAAATATTCCTGATACAAAAAGTAATCATGGAAATAAAAGCCTTTTCCACATAAAAAGTTGGACAAGAATGTTCATAGTAGTACTATTCATAATAGCAAAAATGTAAAAAATACCCAAACATCTAATAACTGATGAATGAATAAACAAAATGTGGCATATCGGTACAAAAAGGAATAAAGTATTGATACATGCTATGAAATGGGTGAACATTGAAAATATGTTGCAAGATAAAGAAACCAGTAATAGAAAACCATTTACTGTAGGAGTCTCTTTATATGAAAGGTCCAAAATAAGCAAATCTATAGAAGTACGTAATAGTGTTTGCCTAGGGAAGGCCTTGAAAGGAAGATTACTAAATGCGGAATCATTGTTAATAGGTATGAGGTTTCTTTTTGGAAGATGTTCCAAAATTGAATGTGGAGATGGTTGTCTAAGTCTGTGAATATACTAAAAGACATCAAATTATATAATTTAAATTGGTGAATTGTATTATATATGGGTTATATGTCAACAAAACTTTTTTAAAAATGTAATAGCAAACTTCAAGAGTACTTCTGCTATATTTTCCTCCTGTCTTCCCTCCTATCAGAGGCCATTCTTTCAAAATGAAGCTTTCTAAACAAGTATCCGCAGTTAATGATCCTCTTACTCTTTCCCTCTTAAAGATGACTCAAAGGCACTTGCTCAGGATTACAGTTAGGTAGCAATAACCAGAATACAAATATTCCCTCCCCTCATCAGGCTTTAGCCAATATGAGGAGAGTTTCTTGTTTGCTTCTTTTGAAATGGATTTGCACTTAATGTAATATCTCTGACAATCCTTTTGTTACATTATGACCAGCTTCTTTCTAAAATATGTATTACTTATATTTTAAATACTTTGTTTCGATATATAAATTAACTATCTTCTTCCTTGGCCCTTTTCTTTAGAATAGTCTCATTCTCTATGTGGGAGTTAGGTTTTACACATTCAAAATCCAACCATTTAAAATTTTAATATCTTTATAAAAATTGAAGGATGGGTAGAAATTATTTAATGAATATATATAACGATTTTTTATTTCTTTCTTTGCTTACTTCGGAGTAGTCAGTCCTTCAGATCATTGGTGCTTAAATACATGTTTCCAGGTATCAATTTGAAAGTAATAATTCATTCATTTTGAGTAAAGCTATGGTTAGTATTTGTACTTACATTTGGTATTTGGATAAATGAAAACAATTCCTCCAAGGTCATCCTCTTGACTTCATAATCAAAGTTCCAAAACATAATACCTATATGGGAATTCATAGATCACTCATGGGTGATATCCTGATGAATTGTCCATTGAAAGATGGGGTTGGTTCTCCACCCCTAAGAAACTCTAAGTTTTCTCTTTCCTCTTTAATTCTGGGAACAGCTCTCTCTCTGTCTATTCCATCCTCTTGTTTTAATCACCTTCTCTTATTTCCCTCCTACCCATTTCCTGAACAATCTCCCTTGGTAGACTCTCTTCCTTTGACACCATAGTATGTTAATGGCACCTAGCATTTTTCTGCCGCATATCCTCATATTCAAATCTACATCTGAATCTTCTTTTTCCAACAAATGATAATAGGCAATTCATTTTCACCCAATAAAGCTCAGTATTTGTTGCAGGAGGATATGTCCCTATCCTCTTTATAGCCTATGGAGTTGTTGCAAAGCTGTGAAGTGGTTTGAAAGTTGTCATTAGTTTCTGAGCTATGAGCACCAGAATTATTCTCCTTCTTAACTAAACTAGATAAGAATAATTGTTATTGTCAGAATTAGGGGAAAAACACTCTCCTTGCAGTCTTTAGATGAAACCCAATTACTATAGAGGGTATATTTTAAAAATCCATAAATTACTACATGCTACCATTTTTTAATTCTTTCCGTATCAAACTTCTCCTTTAGAGACCACACTGAACAAAATGGATCCATGCATTTCTCTTAAATGATAAACAGCAAGCATCACAAGTGAAAAGTGAACAATCTGACTGATAGAAGCTCCACTAATTTAAATGAAATCCAGATCCCTGAAGAACTCAGAAATCCATGAGAAAAAAAATAACTTTCTCAACATAATACTAGCCTTTCCTTAAAGACATATTTTTGCTTTAAGAACTTCATGGACCTTTCATACCCAATAGTTCCACTGAAAATGTGTGAAAGATGAGACTGTGTAAGGGCCTGACTACCAGCATAGAAAGAGCAATTACATATTTAAAAGAAATAATTTAACAAAACTCATTTTTAATAATTTTTCACCAAGGTATATTTAAAGAATATAAAGTGAAGAATTTAAGTGAAGGATTATTAGCTATTCTAATTCTTGCAAACAAATTTGGTTAAAGTAGAGGAAGGATGTATTACATTGATTGATGGACTGAACTCTGGTATCCAACTTACATTTTAATTCAAGTCCTAATACCTTGAACTGTGAGACAGTGGATAAGTTGGGGCAACCTCTCTCTCTTATAGTTTTCTCATCTGAAAAATAGAGCAAATAATTGTACCTACTTAATATGTGACTTAAAAAGATACTGCTTATGAAGGGTTTAGTAGGATATTGGTATTTCGTTAAAAGTTCTAGATATATTTACAATGGAAATATCATACAAAAGCATAGATAATTGAAGTTTTGAAGTTTTCCTTATTTCAATTTCCTTTTGAAGTTTTGAAACAACAATATATTATTTACAACAGTAATCTCAAGAACTGTTACTAGTTCAGAAAATAATCTCATTACAAGCAACACATTTAAGTTTTAATTTTTAGGAAACATAATTCACTCAAATAAGAACAAAAGCTTTAATATTATCACAGGAAAGGGGGCTACTTCCATAACCTTGGGCAAAGAACGATTTCCTATATCAAAGGACATTATCTTCATTGATTTACTCTATTAAATAAGTTAGTGGAGGGAGATAGAAGTAAGGAGTACTTACAGAAAGGAAAAGAACACCGTTCCAGCTATCAGATTAGCAGATGAAACACTTGTATTGGTCTGGTCACCAGAGTGAAGCTATATTGTCCTTCCACCTGAACTAACTTTGAATATATGCACAGAACATGTATTTTAACCAAGAGAAGCTTCACATGGTTATCAGCAACTGGAAGACAGGCCATTTCTCAGGAGCTAGCAAGAACCCAGTTGTCAAAATCAGGTTGAAAAATAAAACTCCAGTTTTTTTGGGTTGAAGGTAGAAGGGAAAATGGAGACTACTAAGAATCCAATCCCTCAAAGACACTGCATGAGGTCCAAAGCAGAAGTGCGGCATGGAGGAAACACAGAATTTTGGTAAAAACTGGTATAATATCCTACAAGGTCATTTGACAATAAGTCTCAAAAATTGGATCTTCTTAAATTCCTCCTGCCTAAAATAAGGAATAGCCTGAAGATAGTAACCAAACTACTCCTAAAGGTGGGAAGCCAAATGGCTCCAATTTGAGAAGACAGACTTCAATATCTGAGGACTCTCATCCTGGAAGACAAAGTCTTTGCAGAATACTGAGCAATGGAAAGAATACTAGCAGCATCTAGTGGCCTTCCTATGTAAGTGCCCCTAGACCTAGGTCCTAAGGTAGAAAAAAATGAGATCCTAAATAAACATGGTGAACTATTGATGGACTTCAATGGGTTTCTCATTTCTGGGAGAATAACAGTGGAAACAAGGGCAAGTGACTAGACTACCATGTTCAAAGCATCATGGTACAAACATAAAGAAACATAAGATATCCAAATAGTTTAATAGAGCTGTATTCTTCCAGCACAGTTATCCAGTTAAACCAAAATCAGTAATATATTGCTGAATATATAGACCTTTTCATATTTTTGTCAATCAATAAAACAGAGCTTTAAGTAATGAAGAATTAATTTCAAGAGAACATATGATGTATTTCCTGCCCTCAAGGTAGATATGGTTATAGAATCTGCTTAGATTCTACTTCTAGATCTATACCTGGAATTTTTAACCACCTTCTTGCAGGAAAGTTCTATATTACAACATTAAATAGAAGAATTTTTTTTTTACTATTTGCTATTTATTGACCTGTCTAAATCATTTATCCTATGTCTATGGTGATCAAAATATGGTTTATTCTAAATATATCTGAAGAGCTATTGAAATAAATCATTTGGAAGAATTATCTATTGAGGAGACAACTTTATTAATAACTTTGCCAAATATCTGTGCATTATAGGACATCGCTGTATTTTTTTCAAAAGAATGCACATTTAACAAAATTGTCAAAATTATCTTAAAGGGATGGAAGCAGATTCTTGAAAAAGGAGTGTCTGATAACTGAAAAAAAAATCAAGTAACCTTTTAAAGGTAGAGAAGAAATGGACATTACCTGAATTCTCATTCACATCACTGCTTTTAAAATATTAAGGAGTTAGTTAAATCTTTCCTCTAACTGCAATATTAGAATTTAGCTTTGATAACTAAGAATCATCCCTTTTTTGAAAGCAGCATAGTTGCAAGTTTCTCTTTAAAGCCTTTTAGAAGGCAGTTCTTTTCATTCACAGCTCACTTCTCTTTTCTTAAGTAGTAGCTTGAATGTAGTTTTCCTTTTTTTTTTTTTTTTAAATTGAGCAGGCTGTGTGTAGCTAAATGGTGTTTTTGACATTCCTGCACTGGGGACAGATTCAAAACTAAGGCAGAAGACAATAGAGATTGACTACATACTTCATGGACACAAATCGAGGGAAATGCTGGTAATTACAGGAATTCGGCAACACTTTGTCTCTTGGCATCTGTACTTGGAAAAACAATAAAATAATCATGGACAAATATGATGTGAAATGTGTTTATGGAGCGGCATGTTTTATTAACACTGAGCACTGCAGAGAGATAAGCACTACTAGCTAATTTTAAAATTTCTATGAATCGTGGCAATTAAGCCTAATAATTATTTAAAGACTACAATAAAGATGAGTCCATTTTGTACTGCATTTTGAAGAAAAAAAATAAGTACAGTGCTAAAGTTCAGTTTTATGATATAGCACCTGTACAATCTCATACTTTTACTACCTCATATGATTTGAAACTGGAAACGTCTCCTGACAGGTTGGTCTCAAACTTAAGGATCTCCTCAGTTCACATTTTGCTTCTTTGCTAATTTGGGGGATTGTTGTAGTTTTTGTTGTTGTTGTTGTTGTTAAAACTATTTGTTGGGGGTCTTTTGTGCTTTAGATGGTAATTTTATGGAGTGTTGCTGAACACCATGGTGGCCATCAAGAAACTGTGGGTCTAATTGAACAAAGCACTGAATATATTAACTGTTTCTTCCAGAATAATCATTTTTCCCACTACAGATTCTTTTTAAATAACAATAAAAAAGCCGCTGATTGTTTTTAGTCTTTTGATGTAAAACTAGGCAGGCTTGTTAGAGCCTTGGGCAGAATGCAACTTCTCCCACTGCATCAGCCCAATGATAACAGATTCAGACTGGATATCAAACCACTGCAACTTGCATTGAGGCTTAAAAGCATAAACAGACAAGACATTGAATTATTGATCATTAATAGAGATTTATGTTAAGGAAAAATTTATTATATTTTAGCTTGATTTCCTATGGGGGAGACAAGACATTTCTATTAATTAGTATATCCTCTATTTTCTCTGCTCCAGATTCTTGTGCTATATTTTGCAATTCATTGTCATTTCCTGAGTAATTTTATTTTTTTCCCTGAGTAATTTTAAAAGATAAACTTGCATATTTTACTTTGTAGCATGAGAATAAAACACAATGAATAGCTATTATCTGAGTATAAACCAGGGAATGCCAAGCTTCATTCATCTCTGTTCTTTCCTAACAGCGCAAGTTTATTATGGTATTTATCCTGAAAAAAAAATTATTCATTGTATTTGGTATAGAAAAGAGATGTTGCCAATATTTATTTCTGAATGAGAGTTCTGTCAGCAGGAATGGAGTATGATTGCCTCCCCCGCCCATAACAAAAAACTCAGATGGGTTGATTTGCAACACTCTGTCTATTGCTTGTGTTCCTCCTGCATTCTCAGCAAGATTATTCGAGAACATTGGTACATATTCCATAGTTGCAAAGAGGCAATTTCTCATTAGAACTGTAACTTGATAGAGAACCATATTACAAAGGAATATGAAAGAGTAGACTGTGCCAGTAGCATATTTTCAATGCCTCTCTTTTTTATTTGCATCCACATAGTTGAAGAGGAACAGAGCTGGCCATGAACAAAAAGAAGTTGGAAATCTAAACCAGCTTCTTTCTGTGGTCTCTAATCCTTCTGAGTCATGAATTCTCCCTGCCTCCAAGACCTTCCCCCACCCCCACAGACACATATACCTCAAACTCCCTCTCCTCTTTGTTTCAGGTCAAAGACTTATAGCAATTTTTGACTCCCAGAACAAATGATTTTAAGTCAAAGAATTGACTTTTCCTGAGATATCTGCATTTTCCAAATTTTTACTTGTGAGACAGAAAAACTATTCCCAATTAGAGAGGGAGAAAGGTAAAATGTATTGTTCAAGGGCAAAAGGTAAGGCTGAAAGTGGAACAAAATAGACTTTTTGGAAGAAAGGCAAATCTTTTTGTTTTGCCAAAAATTGTACCAGCTACCTCTCAGAATCAATTGCGAAGGCAAGCTTGATTCAGTGCTATCAGAGGAATGGAAGGAAAATGTGTACAGAAATAATCAACCTGGGAAGGGGTACATACTTATTCCTGGGTTCCACAAACCTGATGCAGCTGTCTCCATTAAAAAAGAAAAGAAAAGGAAGTAAAGAATGGAGGGAGAGAGGCAGGAAGGGGAGCATTCCTGGCCGGGGACAATGGGCATGAGGAAGCCATATGCAAGCATGATCTGTTACTTCCAATCCCAGTGGACCAGAATTCCCACAACTTACTCAGAACTTAGGTTTAAACTCTCTTTATATAGAAAGAGTGAAAATCATGTAGAGTCAACCATCAACAACTTTGCTTGATGATGATCTTGTCAGTAAGTTCAATAGTGACACAGGGCTGTTTTTTTCCCCTCCAGTCTTGGAAGCAGATTATTGTCTCTTAGTTGAGTACTAGATGAAGTATGGGAGGTATGTTGTATGAAAAATATTTGCTTTGCTCCTTCTCAGGGTTGTGATATGCCTGCACTGTGAGAGGCACGCAGCGACTGAATCTCATCTCAGGTCATGCTGCACAACAACATTACTGGTAGAGTGGCCAGCACAGTTGTTCACATTGATAGCCATGAAATCTGGAAGCTTCCCCGCTGAGAACTGGTTGATCAGCCCAATCTGGCATGACTTAACTGTTGCCCCACCAGGAGCACCCATATGTTATTGACCCAGACACTCTGCTTCTCCAAGTCAGCTCTAAATCTCAGTCTTCTAAACAGGTACTTCTGGGAAAGGAACCACTGGTTATACTCTTAAAGAATCCCTGAAATGAGAAGCAGGGGATAAATGAGACTGGCAAGAAGAGAGGAGCGTGAAGAAAGCTTGGGCATTAGGTTTTAGCTAAAGCATTAGAGACAAATGCATGGGGATCTGGGGTCTGGTGACAGTCAAATGTAGGACTTTTTCTTTTAAAATGATGTGGATGGAACTGGAGGGTGTTATGCTGAGTGAAATAAGTCAATCAGAGAAAGACATGTATCATATGACCTCACTGATATGAGGAATTCTTAATCTCAGGAAACAAACTGAGGGTTGCTGGAGTGGTGGGGGTGTGGGAGGGATGGGGTGGCTGGGTGATAGACATTGGGTAGGGTATGTGCTATGGTGAGCACTGTGAATTGTGCAAGACTGTTGAATCACGGATCTGTACTTCTGAAACAAATAATGCAATATATGGTAAGAAAAAAGATAAAGAAGAAGATAGAGGAGGGGAAGAATGAAGAGGAGTAAGTCGGACAGGGAGATGAACCATGAGAGACGATGGACTCTGAAAAACAAACTGAGGGTTCTAGAGGGGAGGAGGGTAGGGGGATGGGTTAGCCTGGTGATGGGTATTAAAGAGGGCACATTCTGCGTGGAGCACTGGGTGTTATGCACAAACAATGAATCATGGAACACTACATCAAAAACTAATGATGTAATATATGGTGATTAACATAACAAAAAAATTAAAAAGTAAAAAAGAAAAAAATGTGCTCACACCTCTGTGTGTGAATATATGTGATTAAATAGCAGGTGGCATTAGGAGGAACTGTGAACATTACCATAGTTTTGAGACACTGTGAAATGATAAACAACAACAAAAAAACTACAAATTTGATTTCATTTTGAAAGAGAAATATTAGTTATAGAAATTCACATAAATTTCATAGTGTGGTGACTTTTTGTTGTGCAGAATAAAAAGTATTATACTTATTACAAATAATGGTACACAACTGTTGTTTTGTTTAACTTCATGTATTCTTGCCTACCTTGTATGTGCTATTCTGCATGCTCTGTTCACTATTGTTTTTAGTCCAAATAATTTGAAATGTAATTTGTTTTGTTTGCCATAACAAAATATTATTTGAGAAGAATGTAGATTTATATTTCAGCATTTTTGATAGTATTATAGGAATGTCTTGTCAAATTAACTACAATTTCTGATAGTATTATATGAATGCCTTATCAAATTAACTACAAGAAGCCTCTTGAAAATAAACAGTAAGTACTTATGACAAACTGAATTTTCTTTTTATAAGAAAATATAATACTTATGCACATATGTATTATAGCTCAGACATTGCGAGTTTATAACATTTTTTGTAAAAAATTAGTGTAGATGTTATTTGGAGTATTACTAACATAGCTCCCAAATGTCATTAGGTTATGATGATGGAAGTTTCTCATCATCCTCATAGTTTGATGCAGATATTCCTGTTTAGGAAGTTGTTTTCTTCATGTAGCAATCCAGGGACCCAAGACATATCTATCTTGTAGGTCTTCTATCCCCTAAGAGTTCATGGTTCTCTGCACCCAGCTGGTAGAACATGAAATAATATGGGAAGGGCAAATCGGTTTTCTAAAAGGCTTGCCTTAGAAGTGACACACATTACTTCCACCACAATTCCATTGCATTTTGTTTGACTACTAACGTCTGAGGATTGTTGCTATTGCCCCTTCTCCCAGGTCTCTTAGTTCATAAAAGTTATTCTTCTGTCCCATTTCCACTCAGGACATCAAGAAAACAGGCAATGAAGGTCACTTATTAATTCTAGGAATTAAATCACTGGTGATCCAACATCAGTACAATGGTAAAAAAAAAAAAAAAAGTGAGTTAGGAGCCGCTAGTCCTACATTTTTATTCCATTGGCATCTCTACCCTTGTTGGGTGAACTTAGAAAAATAATTGTAATCTTCAGGCCTGTGTGTTTGTAGTTATAAAATAAGGGAGTTGCACTAGGGAAAACCTCATAAAACCATAATCTGAAATTAAATTACTACATAATTAATTGATATAATTAATAACCTATACAGCCTTGCCACAGGCAAATGCATGGTTTTATTATTCTTGAAATACTAAAAAACCAAAGACTTCATTAGTAGTAGTACTAATACCATTACACCTATGATTACTACAATTTGAATTAAGCTGATCCTTTACTAAGTGCTTACTACATTCCATAACATTCCTCTAAGTGAAATATATTTATATATCAAACTCCAGAAGTTGCACAAATAAGAGACAAACCCTATGCCAACTCTCCTCAGAACTCCTCATAGCTGTATTATACTAGATTCGCTGACCATTGTCAGGGAACCACTGGATGAGATGAACTGGCATTAGGTAGTTCTATCACATCTATATACCTGTGAACTCAGACCAAAGAGTGAAAAATCGCTCTGACCCACTATTCCACCAAGGGCCCTTCTCCAATGTGAAAACTCTGTGTCTCCATTTCCTTATTTGAAAAATGAAGTTTATGTAGCTTACCCATAGCTCCCTCAAATGCCTTAAGTATCCATTAAGTTGCGGCCCTGAAGCAATAAAAAACCCAACTTCTGAGAATTAACTATATGAACAGAAGGTAATGAAGCCAACTCAATTATCCATGGTAAAAGATGACAAGGAAAAGTAAGACGAAATTAAATACACAGGTGTCCCCAAACTGTAGTTTTGCCATTCACCTACGCTCTTAACCAGCACTAATAAGCTGCAAAAGAGATAGATTTTAATTTTATCCCTGTCTCTCTCCACCCCCTACTCTTGTCTTGTTCAAGTCCTAACAGGCAGTCAACCACCCTTTAAAAGGCAGGGAAAGCAAAGGCTGGACTGTGTAATCAATAGACTGGATAATTAGCCCCTGAGTAATTGAGAGTTAACGGTCTTATATTAACTTCACCCCATTACTCCCAGAATATGAACAAGCCAGAGCAAGTTGGACACGAATATGAGAGAGCAGAAGAAAAAAGAAGGGTGGTAAAGGAAATGAGTTCTTTACCTTGAGGTTATCATAGGATACGAACTGTAATGACACAAGACCAGATAATGATGGCAGCCTAGAAGGAGTGACTCCAAACATGACAAGATGGTCCACAAGAGCTGTAAGAGAGTTGTTTCCCCTTAACACCAAATTATTTTTCACTTTTCTTCCTACAACAAAAGATTCACTCTAGGCTTTGGCTATGTTCCCAAAAGATTGGGTAATTAAGCAGGTAAGATTTCCAAGGAGAAATAAATATTTTTCAGTTACTAGACACTGTCATTGGGCTTTGTTTCAAATGTGCATAATTTTTGAACAGGAAACATAATGAAAGGAATGTTTCACAAATTAATATAAAGCCCAAAGGCATCCCTGGCACTCTCTTACATGAAATCATTGTCTTTTATGAGCCAGGAATGTCGACCAAGTATCTGTCTTGGAAAATGCTTTCTCCTTATAATATTAGCACTGGTTTTACAGAAGGAAAGCTCGACTTGAAGAAAACTGCTTATAAAATATGACCCAAGCCTGTTTTTTTCTAAACTTAATGGCATTTTAAAGTAGAATGACTTCGGTTTCAGCATTATCGGTGAAACCAGCACCTCTTCTTCAGAGGTTGAGAAGCTGAAGAGAAGGGTTAAATGACATGCATGATTTTACAAAATGACTAATTCAGATTAGAGGTTTTGGATAGAGTGCTGGGCTCCAGGCCTAGAACCCCAAACTACTATTTTCTAAAAATAATATGAAACTTTGAAAGGTAAAATGGCTTAAGAAAATGAAGAAATCCCCCCAAGTATAATTTCAGTTATGTAAGTGAGAATGAGTCAAGCACAGGTTGAATGACAGTGTTAGAGTGTTGAAAAATAACCCAGTCATCACTGGGATGGATGGGAGATGAAACAACTCTTTCCCTTACAGTGATTAGCTTTAGGATAATCAATCTACACTCTCTTGTCTATTCTTCCAACAGCGAAGAGTAAGATAATGGTTTAACCACGTGATGGAGGATATCCTTAGTGAAATCACATTTTCTATGAACCTGACTTCAGAAATTTAAAGTAATATGATAAAAATATATTTATGAATCTCATTGTATGCAAAATATAAAATAAGAGAAATATTGAAAAATTAAACACATCAAGAATTGCCTAACTTCTAAAATGATGGTGACTGAACTATAAATTATAAATTCATTTCATTGGGTGAATATTCCTATTATCTGAGCAACACATTTTTATGTGCTTAAATACATCTATTAATGATTTGAGTGAATCTCATGCCATTATTTTAATGTACACCTTCAATGTAATATAAAATCTTTTTATAGTCTTTATTTTTCAATGATTAAGTGGCCATAATGGTGCTTGGTGGTGGTGGGGGAAATCTGGAAATCCATAACTTGGTAGTAAAATTTAGAGGCAATGAAAGGTTAAGATAAAGACTGTGCCTGTTATCAACTTACTGTCTGTTGGCTCCAAATACATTTTTCATTGCCTGCTCAATGAAAAAATAGAACCCTTTAAGTATTTTTTTTTCCTTTGCTTGCTGGCAGAATGTTAAGCTTTATCAGGAGGGTGCTAGGAGGACATTGCATGAGAAAAGTGTGTTCCTTCCTGATTCTGGCATGCTCCTGGACAGGCTCCTGCACTGCAGGCAGCTTCCCTAGTACCAGCCACCAGCACCCGGAGCACAGGAGTTTCCATAGCACCTGGGTGAGGCAGTCCTGTAGTTGAGAACTTTCTGGAGAGACACCTCATGGCGAAGAGGTTTCCCCAGCACTCTCAGAGGTGGATTTCTGGCAAGCTCAAGTTTTACCAGTGCAGCAGTACAATGATTTTTCTGCAATCCAGTGAGCCCCAGCTGCACCACCTCCTTCAAGGTCTGCCTGTCAGTCATTGAGAGGCAACTCTTCCTTGGGTGCTCTATCTCATCCCTAGGGGTAGGAGCTGCTCTTTGTATCAGTAATACTATAATATTTAGAATTCTAACTACCAAACCCTTTAACACAACTTTCCTCATTCAAATCATTCCACAGATTTTGTCTTCTGAATGGACACTGACTGATACAAATGATGACTGAACGACTATGATTCTCCCTAATGTTACAATCAGAGAAATTACTGTGACTATTTTAGAGAAAATAAAAAGAATTTTTAAAATAGGCTACAAACTTGAATATTTATGCATTCAAAGGAGGCACTCACTGTTTACCTTTATTCTTCTAAGAAAATTTTCTTGAAATATGATAACTTTGAATTATGCTCGGTTTTCAGGAACTCATCCCTTATATGTGACAGTCTTACATACAAACACGCAAGCTTTCTAAAGTGTTGTCAATGTTTTATGCCAGCCAATAGCTCACTAAGTGCTGAGTCTGCAATTTATGTGTAAATATAATGCTTTATAACTGCAAATACGAAACCACACACTGACCAAAATTACAGAATGTTTAAAAATATTTTGAAATTGAAATAAGGTATGACTTTGTTCCTCAAGTGACATTCTTTTATGCATTTCCTACAAGGAATTGCATCATGCTGATCCTGTCTGCTCAGTCAAGTATCTTTTCCTTTGTACTGAAAAGCAGGCACAGGGTGAAAAAACTACTGGGCCTAATGGATCAGCATCCAGTTTGCAAACCTTTGTGAATATTTATAAAGCATTTGAGTGTTATTAGCTGAATCCTTCTCTTTATTATGTGACCAGAATGATATGTGAGAAAAGCAAACTCTGTGTGTATGTGGTATGTGTGTGTATGTGCACATATGGACATGTGCTCACATTTGTGTAGCACTGGCATTTTCCCTGTGTTATTTTCTTTCTCTACCTCAAACCCAATTCTGTCTTGCAACTCTCATTTTAGGTATCTTGCAAAGTCTGGGACTAGACCTTCTTTCTCTTGAAGCAATGAGAAATGGAAGCAGAGTTCACTTTATGAAAGCAGTGCAGGCTCATTCAAGAGATATCAGTATATGAAAATCTATAATACCCATAATTCTTCTAACTTATCCAGAGTCGACTTCTGTTACTGGCTTATGTACACAGACACATGTACGGACATTCACATACACAAGTCACATTCCTCAGGGTAGTTTTCTAAATATGTAATATATGTATTTATTGTTTTTCTAATAGATTTTTTCAACTAGTATACTTACATGTTATATTTCCGTACTACACCATTTTAGTATTGAAAGAGCACAAGGTAAAATTAAATTACTAAAAGAGGAATATGAAACAATGAAGAATTTTAAAAAGGCTTAAAAAAAAACCCTGGAACTAGGAATATGTATTTTCTAACAAAATGTTGTGTTGAGCAATTTGCTTTTGGCTAAGTCCCCTTCAATTTGAAGGAAAACAACATAATTAGATGCTTGTTTTAAGAGACAGCATTCAAAAATTAGAATTTTTGAAATGCAACCAAAAATGCAGAAGTATGCCCAGATATAACAGAAATAGTGGTCAAGTTAAAAGTTTAAGGTTCAAAAGACTGAGATCTACTGTAGGAAACATCAAAGCAGATAGGGCCAGGTGGCTCTCACTGAATTTTATACCTTATTTGGATGCCATAAAAGAGTTGATATAGCTTATCTCAAAGTCAGTTAGGAAACATCACTTTCTCTCTTTCACATGGTCATAATGAACTTTACCAAAAGAGTAACTTAGTGAATTAAAAATGTGTCATAAGATCAACATATTTTTTCTAAGGTTGTGCATATGTGCATGTGTGTATGTGTGTGTGCGCGTGTGTGTATCTAACTTTTAGGAAAAAGGCACTGTCTCAAATATCTCAAGGCTGTTCTTTCTTATATAAGCTTATCTAGAAAAGTGACTTCACTAATGTGCAAATTCTAGCATAGGTTTTTTCCCTTCTGACAAAACTAAAAGGATCAGATTTGTGTTACCATTATCTAGGAATGAGGTGATATTCTACATTATTCCAACTTCAGAGGATAAAGAATTTCTTAGTATGTAATGATTTTTTTTGGTGTTGAACAAGTCACTTGTGGAAATATGTAACTCAATTTAATAAATGTTTTCAAAACATTAGGTTGCTATTGGTAAATAGGATCCTCTATCAAAATTAGATTATGGACTTCACAGCGGTAAATAAACCTACTTTACGAAAAAAAGAATTTACACTACTAAAAATTTAACCAGAAATAAAAAAATGATGTTTTAGATTTTTCACTCACAAGTAATTTCCAAAATGACTCCTAAAGGATTTCAATATAAAAGAATTTTCATTCTATCTTTTAGTACTAATATACTGCTACTGGTCATATTTCCAGTGTAAGATGACCTAAAGAATCACATATTGGGAAGTTCAGTTCTTTAAAGATGAATCAGGAAACCTTCCCAGATGATGTATCTTCAGAGTAAAGTATACATAACTCAGAGGTTTAGAATGATCAAACAGGCAAAGAAGAATTGATGATTAAACTTATTCGCCATCGATGGGTTGTTCACCCAGGGAAACGTCTACATAGGGTTACTATTGCCTGGTTACTTTAGAAGGCGTGAGGCCATTACATTTAATCTTACAATATCCTGACATTTATACTCAGCAAGTCCATATGCCCTACCGAAATACCCATATCACAATTTAGTAAATCTTCAGAGTCAATAGAAAAATGGAGTTTTACTTTGGGAACTGAATACCTACTCATATATATATATATATATATATATATATATTCAACATGCACAAATAAGACCTCTACACTTTAGGAATTAAAGTTTAATCAGTAGAAGACATAAATATGAAAATTACAAATAGATGTTTGTTTTAAGAGACAGCATTCAAACAGTAAAACCCTTAATTATGTATATTTATTAAACTATGGTTTGAATCCTAGCCATTAATGTATTCTTGAGTTGTCAGATCCCAAATTCTTCTTATGCATTGAACCTCATCAGTAACCTGGTTTAAGTAGAAAAAGTTCATCAGTAATCTCAGATTGTTCTCCTACTGTAGCACAAAATGTTGATGGCGAGGAAACCAAAACCTCAACTATAATATCTCCTCCATCTACCTTATAAACTACTGTTGAGATGAAAGTATTAAACAAAATCAACACTATACATCATCACATACTCAATTATGAATAACTGAAATTGTGAATTCTGTGAACAAATGTGGAATCTTGAGCAATGAAGTTAATTCTCTGATGTAAAACTCAAGAGGACAATCTCAGTAAATAATTACAGAGTATTTTCAGATTATAAAGTATACAAAATAGGGGACTTACAAGTCTTCCAGGGATATTTTAGATGGTGGGGAGATAGACAGCTTCATTTTTGTACTTCACAAACACACACAAAAGTCACAATGATCTCAAAAGCCTCACTGATAGTAAAAATACAGCTGACTGAGGGTGAAATATTAATAGATATTCATCTTTTTCTCTAATATGCAGTTAATCTTTTCTCAGGGTAGACAACAGTTGAAGAAGTTGCACACCAAATTGGCTCTAAAAGGTGAAGACAATAGTTTATAAGTACCCTTACAGTCTACTTTTTAATTACGAAAAGTTGGATTCCAAACTTCCCTGAGTTTGGGAAATTTCTATTTGATTCTGAAGTATCCTGTGAGTTTACCTTCACTGCTTCTCAAAGAAAAGTACCAGATTTTTCCCACTTCAGAAGTCTGACTTCCCCATGATACATTTTGAATTGAACCATGGTTGACAGTTTTATTACAAATATGTTGCACTTGTAATTGTTACACCAAAGGAAGTGATTGAAAAAATTTGCAAAGTTATGAAATTGGACTTTAGTTCTGTGGAGAATGAAGAAATAAATGTTAGGTTTAAAAATAATATCCTCAGAGATGTATATATCAAGACAAAAAGATTCAAATTTGATTTATTATTCACTTTGGGTATAGCACTTCCTGATTTGAAGGAAAAAAAAAAAGACTGTCTGAAATTATTCCACTTTACATAAGTGGTGACAAATCACTACTTATAGATTTCTTTCCAAAAGCCTCACTGCCCATGGCATAAGAATTGCTTGAAAGGGTTCCATGTGTTGCTATTTTAACATCTCCTACCACACTATACAAATGCCAGTCTGACCAGTATGCCTTTAGGGCTTTCAGAAAGCAGCTTTCTTTAAAGGTTACAGGGGATGTTATGTCTTCTAAGAATGTCAGCTCTCCTGACAGTTCTCCATGATATCAACATGGTTGATACTAAAATTTAGGTAAAGGGGTCTAATTTAGGAGGGGATTCTATTCATGAGTCTATTTTTATATTTGCTAATTGTTTCACATATTGGTTTTATTTTTAACAAAAGCCATCCTGTTTCATTTACATAGCTTTTAGTTTTGATTCTTTTATTTTTACATTTCATTAGGTAAACCCATACCCTTAGACCTTTTCAGACCTTTAGACCCTTAGACCCTAGAGGAGAGACATTTTGTTTTAGAAACTACTCAGTTCCCAGAGAAATGGACACTTTGTCACACTCTTCATTAGAAATCCTCATGTACAAAAGAGCAAAACTATACAATTTCTATGATAACACACTTGTAGGTAGAAAGGATTTGATTTTATAACATTAAAAATTATTTTGAAAAAATAAACAATAAAAATTTTGGTATTATTTCAATTTTAAAAAGCTAAAAAATATATCATAGGCTTGAGTGTATTTTTACACAACTCAAAAATTAATTCACTTAAGAAAAATTAGTGTAACCAACGTCTAGATCATCAGCTGAGCTAATTACTATGACTTTTTGAATTAAAAGAAAAGTTGCATAGAAATTCAGTTTGGAAAAAAAAACAATTCTAATGCAAATATGCAACATTCTATTTTATCCTAGTGTTTGGAAAAGTTTACTTTCAATACCTGAGTAACAACTCACAGACTAAGCTAATCAATGTTCTAAATTACATCAAATTTGCATTAATATTTTCTCCCTCCTGACCTCCTCAATTTGGAGATTACTCTATGACAAATTAGGTATTTTTTTTTCGGTTTTGTTGTTCAGTTTGTTAAGAAAACAAACTGAATTCTTTTACCTTGTACATTTTGAGTAAGAATTGGGATGGCAGTGTGATAATGCATTTGACAATGATACAATGCCAACCAAAAATATACCTTAAAAACTCAAAATGTATCCTGCAAAGATGCAGAGAAAATACATCATATAAAAGCTCACAGTGTTGTTAAAAATAAATATCTAGCAGACGTAGTATTAACACTACAAAAAAATCAAATGAACCTATGCCAAGGTTTACTCCAGGGAAAAATGACAGCAAAATAATAAAATAGCAAGGTTTCAAAGGTCTATAAACCAAAATTGAAATAAGAGCATCACTTAAGCTTATTAATTCCATCACATGAGCTCTGTGTCAAATTACCAATGTGGTTCATAAGAATCGGGAAATAAAATTGGATTGCTCCTGCCCAACACTACTATAGCATCATCGCTTCACTGCCTCCTCCCCTACCACACACACACACACACACACACACACACACACACACACATTCTGAGCTTACCACAGACCCTCATGCTGGAAATTCTTAAAACATTTTTGGAAGCGTTCCAGGAATGAATTCCTGAGAACTATAAAGTCATTCATCTCTGCCACTGGACAAAGTTTAAGAACCAACATGGATTCCTTTTTTTTTTTTTTTTGGTGACCATTGTTTTTATTTTTTTTTAATTATGTTCAGTTAGCCAGCATATAGTACATCTTTAATTTTTGATGTAGTGTTCAACGACTCATTAGTTGTGTAAAACACCCAGTGCTCACCACAACCAACATGGATTCTAAGTTGCTTTTTACCTAATAGTCTATGTTAATAAAAGACTACATTTCCAGTAGCTATGACCTTCCATCCTTCAATTTGTGCAGATGGCTCTGCTAACCTCCCTCAAATGCGAGGTGTGATAATTGTGGCACATTGCAATCTCACATGATACATCACTGTATGCTTACCATCAATATATTATGTTCTCCCAATTGTACATTTCTAATTAGGGATACATTTTATCTTCCACTGCTGAGTATCAGGATTCCATCTGAGTTTATTTGGCACCCATCCTTCCTGCAGGTGTACAGTCATCTGGCTGGCAGCCGTAGAGTGACTCTTCCCCACCCTCAGATCCCCACTTCTGGCTGTCTGTGACCAAGCTCCAAATCATGTTGCTATTTTTATGGGTTTGCCAAACTTGCAGCAGTTCCTTTAAGAGTTCATTAACTTAGGTGCTCAGATTTTAATGTTAAAGGTAGCATATACCCCTGTTCCAAGTATATGCCATCCCAACACAACCTATGTATGGAAAGAAAGAAAGAAGACTGGAATGAAGGAGAGAAATAGGCGGAAGGAAGGAAGGAAGGAAGGAAGGAAGGAAGGAAGGAAGGAAGGAAGGAAGGAAGGAAGGAAGGAAGGAAGGAAGGAAGGAAGGAAGGAAAATGAAGGAAAAGTTCTGCTTTTCATTAGCTGGTTGATTATGGGGAAAAACTTCACCAGCCTGGGTATTAATTATTTTTTAGTTGTAACATATCTATCAGTTTTGTACAATTTATATTTTGCAAGCATACATTTAATTAAATTGTCAAAGTCTAAAATACTAAACAAAGGCTTGGCTCTTCAGTCCTCTGCTCTCTAGACCCAACAGAACACAGTACCATAATTTCTGGAATAAGAAAATAACTTTATTTAATGACAGCTTACCACATGTCAGGCGTTCTGCCATGATAGTCAAATAAACTATCTTTTTTCTAGCAAACTAGCTATGAGTATCGACAGGGAACAGTGTGGAATGTTGGTTAAGTGGCTAGGATACAAAGTCCAGTTGCAGGGGTTAGAATGTCAAGTCTAACACTTGCTTAACTATATTACTGGGACAAGTTACTTAATTTGTCTGTGCCTCAGTTTCTTTATCTGTAGAGCAGAAATAATTACTTTCCTTACGGGCTTGGTGATAATAGGCTTTCAATAAGTATTCAAGCACATAGTAAGCCCTCAATGCACATCAACCATTCTTAGTATCTCCGATTTATATATTAGGAAAGTGGGGCTCAGAGAATTTAAGTAATGATTTGAAATTACATAGCAATCAAAGGTCATAGCTAAAAATCAACCCTGTCTATAGTCCCCAAATCACATTCCTTTCCTCTACACTATGTAGAGGTCAAGGGCAGGCTGCCCCAAAATATGCCACTTCGGCATATTATTTTAAATAAAAAGTTACTTAAGAGACAGCCTGTGCAAGAAGGTCACTCAGACCCTCCTCTGTCCTCCTGGAGGCAGGAAATAAATCTCTCATGTGAAAGGTACCCTCCCTGTGCCAGAAGGAAAAGAGACATCCTTATCACCAACAAGAAGAAATTTAGAGCCAAGAATGCTGCATAAAAAAAAAAAACCTTATAACTTTTTACTAATTTACTACCCCAGCCCAAATTCTGTTCAGAATTCCTTACTAACTGAAGTTCTCAAAGTTAAATTTTCTTTGTCCTGTCAATTCCTCACAGATGTATTGTCTCCTGTTCTAAAGAATATTAAAACTGCCTACATTGGTCATTTCTTCAGGACTCAGTTTCATTATTGGGCCTCCATGCTCACATAATAAAACTTTGTTTTTTTCCTCCCGTTAATCTTTCTCATGTAAATTTAATTCTTTGTCCAACTGGAAGAACCTTGGACTGAGGAAAATTTCTTCCTCTCCTTAAACTAAATGATTTCTTAGAACCTCACCTGGAGAATATCCATGATTCTGTGATACATTCACCAAAAGTTAAGTCATTACACTGTTCTTTTTACTTCGTTTATGTTTCTGACAAACTGGCTCTCAATAATCTTAAAATACAAAATCTAACTACTTTGGTAATTCCACTAGTATTTGTTAAATTATTGTTATGTATATATGAAAATAAAAACCTTTAAAAGTGAAATTATACTACCTCGGGGTGCCTGGGTGGCTCAGTCTGTTAAGCATCTGCCTTCAGCTCAGGTCATGATCCCAGGGTCCTGGGATCTAGGCCCGCATCTGGCTCCTTGCTCCACGGGGAGCCTGCTTCTCCCTCTCCCTCTGCTGCTCCCCCCTGCTTGTGCTCTCTCTCTCTCTCTCTCTCTGTCAAATAAATAAATAAAATCTTTTTTAAAAAAGAAATTATACTACCTCATTATTCTGCAACTTGTTTATTTTGTGTCTTGGGCACCTTTTCATGTCAGAACTTGCGGAACTACTTCTTTTCCTTTTTTTTTTTTTAACTGATTCATAATATTACATCAGATCATGCCCCATAATAATTTTCAATGATTCTTGGTCATTAGATTTTCTTCCAGATTTGGCTGGTGGGGGGTTTGATTTTGTTTGTTATTAAAACTATATTTTTTAAAAGATTTTACTTATTTATTTGACAGAGAGAGACACAGCAAGAGAGGGAACACAAGCAGGGGGAGTGGGAGAGGGAGAAGCCGACTTCCCGCTGAGCAGGGAGCCTGATGAGGGGCTCGATCTCAGGACCCTGGGATCATGACCTGAGCTGAAGGCAGACGCTCAACGACTGAGCCACCCAGGTGCTCCTATTAAAACTATACTTAATTAATGAATCATTGAACACTGCATCAAGGACTAATTATGTACTATACAGTGGCTAACTGAACATAATAAAATAAATAAAACTATACTGAAATAAATATTCATTTACAAAAATCTTTGTGCCCTGGGATGACTATATTTATAAACATTTCTAACACTGATAATGTGATAATCACTATGTCAAAAGGTGTGTGCTTTGTATATTATGCTAGATACTGCCAAATTGCCTTTCATAGAGTTATACCAATTTATATGCTCTACAACAGTACATGAGAGTATCTATTCCCCTTTTCTCTTGCCATATTTTTAAAATAACAACATAATTTAAGAAAATTCAGGCCATATCTGTAAGTACATTATGCTGGTTGGTTTCTTAATTATTATTCATTTGTACTCTAATATATTTTAAAAAGATTTGAGGTAGCTTGTAATATTAACATACATATAGATGAGACTATTCAACTTAAAATGTAAATGTTAATCCACGCCAATAAAAAGAAGGGCAAATATATCAGAAAGTTTGGAACGATTTACTCCTAAATGCCTGGCACTATTCTAGACAACAGAGATATGATAGAGAGTAAGACAGACAAGTCCCTAGTCTGATATAGCTTATATTTTCACAGAATAAATATAAATCAATAAATTAAACTATAAAATACGATTTCAGCTAGTGAGAAAGGCTATTATTAAATAAAACAGTATAGCATGGATAGGTTTACTTTAAAAAAGATCAGTCTTAAGTAGAGACTATGCTTCTATATTACAGAATGATTCAAGTAAAAGCAATCAGTAGGTTTTTCATCACCAGTTGGAAGAAAAATTCTATTCCATGCCCCAATAGAGAGATGAGCTGCTTTGGCAGATCCATGTCTTTGGTAAAAGGGAAAACAGAGAGATGTAGGTGGCTCATGGCAAATCAATCATTACACATACAAAAAAATAAATGTTCGCATCTTAAGATAATGTTTGTCTTGTCACTTTCCACAATTGATGGGAATCACTGATTCCTAATCATTTACCATATGTTGTGAGGAGACTGAGGGAATTAAATCTCATATCCAATGAAGGTCAATAGAAAGCTGAAAGAGTAGAAAACAACCAGATATACTTTACTTCCATACCTGGCTAATACAAAAGAATTCTCCCATATTTCAATGAAATTGTTTTCAAGCTTCTCAGAAGGTCTCCAAGTTTCCATTCCAAAGTAAAGATATGAAAGTTAAGTATGATTTCCTGAAAGTCAGTGATGAGGCAAGACAACCAGGGTATTTATGAGTCTCTTATACTGTCATGCTTGAAACTGTAGAATGTTAAGCAGACTATTCATTCACTAGAGAAATACTCCCAGTCATCCCAGGTTTGTTTACAACAACAGACAAAGGAGAGACATAGCTCATAGATCAGCATGTCATAAAATAGAGACGGCTCACTGCCAAGGGCAAATTTAGAACTCTGAATGAAGAAAAGACACTGTGCCCATAGAGCACCCAGACACAGAAATCCAAGTGACATCATAAGAGTGTCAAAGTTACAACTGCCATATATAGTACAAGAAAGTTTATAAAAAGAAATTTAATTCTACTGTTGTAATTAGAAATTAATGGAAAAATCTCAGCAAAACCTTCAGAATGAACTATAGCTCAGGAGGATCCACCTGAAATAGTTTACCAAATTAATGATTAATCATCAAAGGACCTATATAAGCAAAAACAGAGATTTTTAAATTATGTATGTACAATTCTGCAATGATAAATTTAAAAGTGTCAATGAGATGTACTCCATTCTGGAAACACAGTTACAAAATCTAGTTCGAGTAGAAGTAGAAAACCTGAAAAATAAAAAAAGCCATAATAAAAAGTGGAATTGTGGAAAAAATTACAAAATGTCTCAAAAGAAAGTGACTTCAGTAGCTTTCAGTAACTTCTTTCAGTTCAGTAACTTCTTTCACATTCCCAAGGAACAGGTAATTGCAATACACACCATTAAAGAAAGAAGCTAGGAAAAAGGGACTTTGGATGGAAGTATCTGAAGAAAGTTTATTGATGGTCTGATGCACGTAAGTCCCTCATCAGAATCAATGTGAAGGAATGCCTTTTCCTAAGACTTTGTTAGCAGCAATATTGCCTTTTTCCTGGTTCTTTCTTGATTCCTTTCTAGTCAGAATGGACATTTTAACCAAAGGAGTGGTGGGAGGAGGAATTTTTGATGTTATGTTTCTTCAGAGTCTCTGGTCTTGCTTTTTGATGTTCTAAGATGTATACCAACAGAATCAAGTCCCTGATTCTAACTTTGAAGAGCCTTATTTACCTAAATGTTACCTGTGGGAAGAATTTGGGAAATAACTTTCTAAAGCAATTAGTTCGGTACAACTCAAAGAACAAAAGAACAACAGCAAAGACATTATGCAAATGTGTGGCTTTTCAAAACTATGCTGCCTTAAGAAAAGCACGGTCAGGTGCCTTGCAGAGAATGGCATAAAAAGTTTGAAAATGTCCTGCTACTCTATATGCACTTAAATTCTGTTATAATATTAAACTTCAATTTGACTAATATTATTACATTTGACACATAGAACTAACCTTAAAGAAAATTCATTTATGAATATAGATATGAATATTTCTAAATAAGACACAAGCAAATTGAATTCAACAGTGCATCTACCATGACCAAGCCGGTTTTAATTCAGAAATACAAATCATATAAAATCTTTTTAACAGCAATATTCAAATAAGAAAATACTTTTAATAATCTCAATAGACTCCAAAAAGACATGTGATAATATTCAATATTTACTATTAATACATATTTTAAGAAATGAACAATTCACCATTAATGTATCTTAAAATCAGACCAAAACCATTTTTGGTGATCAAATTCTAAAGGTTTCAGGAATGAGATTAACGTATTGAATTTCCTAACATTATTTAACATTTTTCTAAATGTTCTAACAAATACACAAAGAAACAATATTCTCATTAGTATAATTCTATACTGAGAAAACCCCATATAATCTATAAAATTTTATAGTTAACAATGGAATTAATTAGTGTAGTCTCTTATAAGAAAAAAATAATAAAAGCAAATAATTTAAATTAGCTACTATAAACTATAATAAAAAATTCCTTTCAGATAGCAAGCAAAATTTCAGTAGGGTCTTCATAAAAACATATAAAATATTAAAATTTGAGGAAATCATAAACCATTCCATTACTATAAATCAGAAAGTTGATTTACTGGGGCACCTGGGTGACTCAGCCAGGTAAGTGTCTACCTTTGGCTCTGGTCATGATCTCAGGGTCCTGGGATCGAGCCCCACATCGAGCTTCTCCCGCTCCCTCTGCCTGCCGCCCCCCCTGCTTATGCTCTCTCTCCTTCACTCTGTCAAATAAATAAATAAAATCTTTAAAAAGAAAAAGAAAAAGAAAATTGATTTATTTATGAGTACACATTCTTCCAAACTAATATATAAATTTAATGCCACCACCTATAAAATTCAGAGAACTGCTTCTGAAGTTATCACAGTGATTCCCTGTATATAAACTGGAATTGACACGTCTAACAGTTAATATATTTTTGACAAAGAAAAATAATGGAGGTACATTTATTGTGCTAAATATAAAAGTGTACTTTAAATCTATAATAATAAGATAGTGTGATAGCGGCAAGAAAATTTACGGACATAATGAAAACCACAAAGATACCCTGAAATAGACCTCTGTGTACAAAAGAATTTAATATGTGATATAAAGGATCATGGATACGAATAACAAAGGGGTAAATTATTCAGTAGGTGGTATGAAACAATTACTTTTTTAAAAAAGCAGATTTACACTTCATAGCATACTTTGATACAAATCTCAGACAATTTAATTTAAAGAATAAAAGTGTATCAGAAAACTGAAGACATTATTATAGAACTGATTCAGAAACAGCAAGAACTTAAAAAACAGTAAATAACTCAGAAAGGAAAAGAAACATATTTATGTGTATGTGCGTGTGTGTGTGCACGTGTGTAAAATCTTGAACAGCATGCATGTAAAAAAAGTGAAAATGAATTAAAAAGCAAAATAAAATTTGGAAAAATGTGTTACACTTTGTAATATTCATGTGATTTAAAGACATCAAACCAATGTCATTGCAACAGGGCTTTTCATGCATAGGAAACAGCAAAGACAAGTCAGGTTTTCTGCCATTATGCTTAGAAGTATAAGAAACAGGCCAGAAATCAGAAACTCATGATTACTAGACTCAACTATATGACCCCTGATGCGGCCAGTTTCATATTTACCTACCTCCTGTATGCAAACCTTTTTTTCAGAAGAATACCAAAAAAGGCAATAAATAAGTAAAATGAAAGGAATTTAAAAATACAAAGAGAAGAGTTATTATTTTTGTTGATGATGTTATTTTGGTTATTGTGTTTCCAGATTAAGAAAAGCAAAACAATGGGGTGACTCACCAAAAAGAGAGAGGGAGAAAGAGAAAGGTGGTGGACTTGGAATTCCAAATGCAATGAATGAAAAATATATTAGAGGAAGGAAAAATAATTTTTTCTTCTACCCTTCTAGGTTCTTGGCTGAGACTCCTCTGTAATACAAGACAGATTAACAGGAGAAAAGCAAGCTACCACCTTAAATACCATCTCCAGCTAAAAAGGAAAGATACTGTGTGTGAGGGAAACCAGGTATCTCTGGGAGATATCAGGCAAAGCACAGTAAATAAAGGTCTGGTTGTTGGCAGATTTAAGTTAGTTGCCTGCCCCACCGTTGAGGGTAGATTTTGTCATCCTCCTGCTCCTGGTACAGAGAGGGAAACACCCTTACAAATGGAGATTTTTTTCCTTATAAATCTAAATGTCTCTTACAAAAGGATAACTTCTACTCAGTTTTCAGAGCTTCTCCTGTGTCTGCTGTTTCCTAAAAATACGCAGCTCAAGATCTTCATGCCAAAGAGATATTTTGGAGTGGCTATTCTGCTCCCCTTCAATATTAAGTATAGATGACTAACAGCAAGAGATCATTTAAAGCTACATATAATTGTCAAGAGTTGGGCTTCCTAAATTCCACTCCCACCTCCCATGATCTCTCAGGTCATATAAGCACTACCCCCAAGTAAGACACATTCCTTACCATCCTTTTCTCTCCTTTCTTCAATGTGTCATCCTCTGCCTCTTGTTCACTCGTCCTTGCTCATAACTGGCTATCTTGTGTAATAAACTCATTTCCCCCAAAGTGCAAATAGACACAATAGGGCTACCTACCCCACTTCACAGGATAAAACACGACTGCACCTTTTGCTACACGTATAGCCTGAAAACGTGGTCACCAAAAACACTTTCATAAATAAACACCCTTTTAAACATATGTGTGTGGATGTGCACATGTGTGGACATGTGCATTTTTGTTTTGCACAGAAGCACAACATGCAAAATAATTTACTTTTGGGATAATGCATGCTACAATCATAGGCAACTTTAAATTTCTGTGCTTAAATGAAATTTCAAAACTCCTGTCCAAGTTTGATGTAGAGGGCTTACTGATCTAGGCCCTTTGAGAAGTAAAACTTTTCAAAAATACAAAGCAGGAAATTGTGATCACTAAGCTGAGTTACCACTGTGATGTTCCCTGTGTATGGCTTATTCAGAGCCCTACAAAAAAGAACACAAGGTAAGCTGGGGCTTCTGAAGCTCCAGCCCCATGCTTCTTCAAGGCTGCAATCCTGTGAGCTATTCTTGCAATGGTGTTTGATGTAAAATAGTGAAAACATTAGATTATCCTAAGAATACCGTTTTAAAAGGAGGAACTTCTGGGATTGCTTTTTTTCTACTGTGACCCAAAAAGACCCACCAATCCATGGGCAAGCAAATTGAGAGTGTGACAGGACCATCACAAACTGCTCAGGTATAATGAAGGACGTGGAGCCACCTGTTCCACAGCAGGGATAAATCACAGTCCCTGTTTCTATAAGGCAGGGATCCACTAAGGATGGGAAAATGAACATGGGGAAAATTCTAGAGCCAATTCACTATTCCAGGACTCCTGGGGTGCTTTTTCACTCAAGAGGGAAAGAATTATTTTCTACCACTAATTATTCATAACTACCCATCAAATACATAATTTTCCATAAATACCATTTTCCAAATATAGATGTTCTGATCCAGGTTCTGGCCTACATGAGCTCAATTAATTTACATGCGTGTTGTCTTCTAGCGCTGTGAGCAATATGATGCCTTCATCATGGCCCCTGAAAGTTTTCCAATTTAATCTCACTCAATTACAATAACTGCCTTGGGTTATTCATTCTAATGTACTTTGCATTCAGTCCACAATGCTCCCAGTCACCTGGTATCCACTCACCCATAATACGCTGGTTTCATTACTCCAACAGCCATCTCCTGGACTTTTCTTTAATAGACACGCAAACAAAGTGAAAACAGTATTGTTTCCTGTCCACCCTTGGGATGTGACTGCAGAATGCCCCTCCACATCTCTGGGAGGCAACCAAGCTGCTTGAACTGATTTTTTAAGTCAGCCCTTTGCCCCATGTGGTCTATTTTTATTCTATCAGCTTATGCCGAGGACAGAGGATACATGCCCTTGAGTGAACACCCAATGCCAATTTGAGTCCATTCTCTTCCCCTGTTTCAGCCAAGCGTGGCTCCTGTCTCTAAACTCTCATTGCCTTTCCTTCTGCCACCACAGCTGGTTGCTGTCCTAGAGTTTTATCTCCCCCATTGACTAAAGTACAGGATTGATTTCTGCACCGGGAGGAAAGAATTTAATTGGTGAATAACAGTCACTTTTATTCCCTTGCATTCAGCAAATTTACAATCTATCTCAGTATTTCAAAAAATAGGGCCTTCAGGCAGGAGTAGCATTTGAATCCGAGCATCAGCCATCTATCTACCTCAAGCACTCAGAGCCCAGTGAAGTTCAGTTGTTACTTTGAAAGCCTTAATAGGCACCATGGGATCCTAACACATTCTCTCTTTCACACATAAGCAGTCTGGCAACTTTCTCAGGAACAAAGACCCGGTACAGCAGCTTAGCTCTTCACTTACCTTTCAAGCTCTGTTCCAGCTCATCTAATTTTTGTAAATCCCAAATTAAATTACTTAAGGTATTTTCCCCACTAAAATTACAACTAAACTAATGTTATAGAAAAGGGAAATATTTGTTGGCCTTTCTCAGAAATACAGGAATTGAATGAAATATCAACACTTCTTTTTAAAAGAATAACTACATTGCAGCCCATTATATCCCAAGATTTAAATAGGAAGTCCAGCTCTGCACTAAGGTGAACAGAGGGAGGCCCTAAAGGACATGCCTTCCTGAATAAATATCCACAAGTTACCACCAGGTCATTCTACTTAGCCACAGGGCCACTTCCCTTCTGTGCTAGAGAACCAAACAATATCAAACTGCCCTGAATGCTGGTACTGAACAAAGGCAGCTGTGAATACTAACATATGGAAATAAATACAATGGCATAGGACATTGATCTATTGAATGAAGTAATAGAAGGATTTATTTTGTTCATAGGATATAGGATGGAGAAAACCCACATTGAAAATCAAGCAGGAGAGAAGTGAGTAGTATGAACTGTGATCTAAACTGAAGGGAAATCTGTGAACCTATGAATGGGAATCAAGGAGGAATTAATATCTTTATAAACCGAAAGGTGTCATTCCTAGCCCTCATTTCCAGCCTCATCCCCTCCATATGTAATTCATGGATAATACTAAATTATACACTTGGTATAAAATTATCCAGAGATAGATTCCCCCCATAATGACTACTTATATTAGATTTTGAAATTTCAATTAATAATTCTTCTCCAATATGTTCTTCTGCTGGTGTGCTAGGCAAATGCTAAAAATGCCAACAGGCTATTTGTTATTTTTACATCAATAGAAACATAATTAAGAGTATGTGAGGATAAGAGGAAGTCACAGAGAGATGGTAATGTTTATTTTGGTTAACCTACCTTTTTTTTGAGATGTTATTAAGGATGAAACAGTAAGATGAATTTTTGGGGAGGACACTAGGGCTACTCTTAAAAGACAGAAAAGAGACTGTTGTAAATAACTAATAATTAATCAACCATGAAGGGGTTCAGGACAACTCCCCCAGAATATGGATTATTTTGAGCTGAAGGCATTTGAAACCCTGGAGGCTCAAGAGAAACTTCTGTCCCTCTCTTAATCACACACAAGAATCTGAATTGGCGGTCTTTACCAGAATAAGGGTTATTAGCAGAGATAAACTTTATCTGGGTGACCTACCTATATGGCAGGGCAAACATCTAATTACCAAATACTACTTTTCTTATGGCCCAAGAATTGCATTCCTTTCCTCTGAAATCCCAGACTCCTACCCCTCTCCTTAATTCAGAATCACATTACACCTCATTTTGCCTGTCTTTGGAATTTCCATATTTATGTGGATTCCCCATACGTACACCTATCAAATTTGATTTTCTCCTGTTAGTCTGTCTCATGTCAGTGTGATTCTTAGTCCAGCTAGACGGGACATTGAGGGGATAGGAATTCTTGCTCAACAACTTTAGTTTAGAACTCTGCTGTAAGAGTCAAGCAACATGCTACAGGAAAACAGAAACTAGATTCTTGCTTTATTTTAGGAAGGAGGAAAGGTATTAAGGAAAGTTCTGAAACAGGCTGCATTTGAACTAGGTCTTTGGTGTTGAGTGAGATTTTGAAAATTGAGTGGTAAGAGAAGGAGGATAGGGCCAAGATTAAATTCTATTGTGATTAGTAAAAACAGAGAAATGGAGAAAGCAGAAGCATAGAGATTATATCTGTTTGCTATCAGTATTATTAAGGCAACAACTGAATTCTCTTTTTTCTGATCTTTTTGCTTATAATATAAACCTCTGATCTATAATTCATTCTTCTAAAAGGACCTTTTAACTGTAGATTAGCCAGTAAAAGATAAAGATTACATTTTTTAAGATGACATAACTGAACCAAAACAAAACAAAACAAAGCAAAAAAAACCCATAATATCAATGGGCAACTTCAAATATCCTGACACAAGTTTAAGCCTTTTTCCACTTATAATGGAACTTCCTTTTAAAATCTGACCAGAGTTACAAATAATTGCATCTGGTAAGCAGAAGCTACATTAAGAACTATTGTTCTAAATTTTATTACTTACTTGTGACCAACAGATATAACAGAACAGTAGGGAAAGAACAGACTTTTTATGAAGATGTAGTTTGGGGCCTGCCAATTAAAAAAATATGTACTTCTGGGCAAACATTCTGAATCTAAGTTTTGCCATATGTATAATGAAATCAAAATGATCTATGTGGGGGGGGAATAATTTTCCCTCTATCTTTTAAGTTTCTTGACTGAGACCCCCCTGTAAAATAAGATAATTTAACAGAAGAAAAACAAACAGAAGATTAATAACACGTGTACCTCCAGTATACATGAGAGACACCCTGGAAAACTGAGTAACTACCCCAAATGGCCCAAGCTACCACCTTAAATACCATCTCCAGCTAAAGACAAAAGAACATGTTGGGGTAGTGAGGGGCCAGTTATGGGAGGTTTCCAAGAAAAGCACAGTGAAAAGGGTAAGGTTTCTATGCAGATTTAAGTCATTGCCTTCTTCATTAATAGCAGTCTCTAGAGATTTGGGGTCATCCTTCACTTCATGGTACAGAGAGGGATTTCCCCTATATATATATATATATAAATGTCTCTTACAAAAGGGTAAGTTTTACTGTTTTCAGAGCGTTTCCTGTCTTCTGTTTCCTAAAAATAATCAGCCTAAAATAACCCATATGGCAAAAAGTAATATTTTGAGGTAGTAAATTCTGCACACCTTCAACTACTCTTAACGTGTGTGTATGTGTGTGTGTGTGTGTGTGTGTGTGTGTACAATTTCTGGTTCAGAGGAGATATTTAATATATTGTTGGCATTATTATTATTATTATCGAATATAGAAAGCTACTAAGCAACCTAAAGCTCATAATAAACAACTAAAATTTTGGTATAGCCCAGACTTCAGAAAAACATTTCAAAACATGCAGAGAAAAGATGCGTATGTATTTATAGTCATAGATTCTGAACAGAAATAAACATTTAGAGAAACAGAAGATGGCAAAAAAATTAAATTCTAATTTTATAATCTTGACTCAATTTGGTCCATATGCCCATGCTATTTCCTTTGGCTCAATTTTCCTTTTTCACTTTTTCAAATTATATTATTCAACAAATCAGACAGGAATTGCTTCTGTATGGCTAATCTAATCTTTGCTTTCTTGCCTACACATAGATGTATTTTCCTTTATTCATTTTTGCATTGTCCCTCTTTCCTTTTTTCTTTTCCTATTTTATCACTAGAAACACCATTGGTTCACTGAACCATTGGAGAAATCACAGAATGCTGGTAACTAATACTGCACCCTGACCCTGAGAGACACCTCATTACAGATGCCACTGGGCCACACAAACATGGGTGTGGGTAAGAAAAGTGCATCACAAATACCTCATTTGAGTTTCTCCACTCCAAGTAATGCTAACACCAAGAATTGCACGTCATGAAGCTACATCATCAGCACTTTCATCTCCCTGAGGACAAGGACTAAAATATTCATTATTGAAGCAAGAAGTCCATTTTCATTTTGCACTTCAGCTATCTAAATCCATGTAAAAAATACATTAACAATCATGCAGGATATACTCTGCTTTTCTGAATGGCACATTTTGCATGAATTATTTCAGGGCAAAAATACAATGAGTTAAATCAAAATGCATAAAAACTGTAGTGAATAAAAAAATGGCACTTGAAGTATAGACTTAAGCTGTCAACATATCAACTTATTACTTTACTATCAACCTAATAAAGTCTATAAAAAAATGTAGTCTACCACTATGCCTTAAAGGTTTAGTTAGATCATGACATATACTAAAATCTTGACTACTCTAGAAGCATAAAGTTGCAGGCCAAAGTATGTATTCTCTGCCTTTAGTTCTATAAAGTATATATTTAGAGTGGGCTAACAGAAATATACCAACTGATTGCAATATTCATAACAACACAAAAGAACCATTTTCTAAAATAAGGCCCATATCATAGAAATACTGGTTTTAATCTTTCTTAGAATTAATGTGTGTGTGTGCGTGCATGTGTGTGTCTAAGGGGTATTACTGTGAAAGAGAAAATGAATATACAGATGTGAATAAAGCAAAACAACAATAAGAAAATGTTAAAGTTTGTAGAATATATCTGTATTTGAAAAGAGAAAAAGGTAAAGAGAAAAAGGCTCTGTTCTTAGAACATCATTGACCCCCTTACCCTCCTCACATATGCTCTGATTAGCTCAATAGCAGTCTTTATCTCAACCAAAGCCTTCAACCTTGAAAAAGCACTCATCTCTATGCAAAGCAATTAGGGAAAAAGCGTGCCCCGCACAAAGTAGTTTCTCAATAATGATGCTTTGGCCATCCAGAACAAAATGGAAAGGAGACAGGCATTAATGACTTAGGTCTACTGAAAACAGCACACATTCTAGGAATAAAAGGCTTTGCTAGAAAGGGCATAATTCCATCTCTGAAGGTCACAGAATTCTTCATGTTCATTTCTGGATATTGTATGCTGAAATTACAATCGTCCTCCTAAGCTTGATTAGCATCTGCTGAACCAAGTCAGCAAAAGGAAGCCAACTTTAACAAAGTTAAAGTTCTAATTACTTCTACACAGTCATTATTTTGGGGGAAATCATTGTAGCAGTATATATTTGTTTAAATATGGCCATTTAATTTTTATTTTTTGCTGTCAAGCATATGACTATTGCTGAAGCAACTTACTAAGTTTAAGAAAAACTAAAAAATTCTAAAACCCTCAAAAAAAAAAAATAATGCTAGAATAGTAGTCTGAAATAGACCTACACTCCCAAACCAAGGCCTAGTAATTCATGTTAAATTTTGTAATCCTATACCATAGTTTAAGTTGAAAGTTCAACACATGCATCATAGTCTTCCAAAAATGGCCAGATACATGTCCTTTTTATTCCTCATTCTTATTTCCAAATGTAGGAGCCAGGGTTAGGCTACCCCAAAATGGGCCACTTTGGCATATTGATTATTTCAAATAAAAGTTACTTAAGAGACAGTCGAGGCAAGAAGGATACTTGGACCCTCCTATGTCCCCTGGAAGCAGGAAATAAATCTCTCACATGAAAGATACTCTCCAGGTACTAGAAAATAAAGAGACATCCTTATCGTCAGAGATGGGAAATTTAGAGCTGAGAAGGCTGTATAAACAATCCTTATTACGTCTTACTAATTTACACAATAAAATTCTGTTTAGAATTATTTACTAATTGAAGATCCCAAAGTTAAGTTTTCTTTGTCCTGTCAACTCCTCACAGATTTATTGTTGCTTTGTTTAAAAAATACAAAAACTTCCTGCCTTGGTCATTTCTTTAGGACTCAATTTCATTATTGGGCATCTTTGTGTATGTAATAAAACTGTTGTTATTCTCCTGTTAATCTGTCTCTCTGGAAGACATTGAGGGTACAGAAAATTTTTTCTTTGCCTTCACAACATTCCAGCATTTTGTCCCTGTGAGTAAAGTCTAAGCAAGAGATATTACTAACTTGAGGGGATTGTCAGAAGAAATTGATAACCTTCAATGACAAATCTCTACACAGAAAGAGTAGTTTTTAATGAAAAATTTGTTCATTATCTAACTTTCAATTAAACAATGAAGGTTGACATATTTTTGGAATCTGTACATACTTGTAATTATCATCATAGTAACATTTTTTTTTCTTTAGGATCCATTAAGCACAGAAACTTCTTGAAAGGAGTTCAGGGAATAAGAAAAATTATAGTCTTAATTTCTCTGAAACTAATGTTTTATTAATCCTTCAAGTCTGAAAAAATTTTCATCTGAAAACAATCTCATTTACAATAGCATTAAAAAAGAATAAAATACTTAGGAATAAATTTAACCAAGGAAGTAAAAGATCTATTCATTGAAAACTATAAGACATTGATGAAAGAAATTGAAGAAGAAACAAAAAATTAATGTTGTTAAAATGTCCACACTATCCGAAGCGATCTACAGATTCGATGCAATGCCTATCAAAATTCTAATGGCATTTTTCACAGAAATAGAAAAAACAATTCTAAAATTTGTAAGTAACCACAAAGACCCTGAGGAGCCAAAGGATTCTTGAGAAAGAAGAACAAAGCTGAAGGCATCACACTTCTGACTTTAAACTATATTACAAAGCCATCAAAATCAAAACAGTATGGTAGTAGCATAAAAATGCACATATAGAACAATAGAACAGAATCAGAACCTAGAAATAGATCCACATATATATGGTTAGTTAGTTTATGAAAAATGAGCCAAGAATATTCAGTAGGGAAAGGATAGTGTCTTTAAGAAATCGTGTTGGGGAAACTAGATTGCCACATGCAAAAGAATGAAACTGGAGCCCTATTTTACACCGTACATAAAAATCAATTCTAAATGGATTACAGACTTAAATGTAAGATCTGAAACTGTAAAACTCCTAGAAGAGAGCATAGGGCTAAGTTCCACAGACATTGGTCTGAGCAATGATTTTTCAGATTTCACATCAAAAGCAACAAAAGCAAAATAAACGAGTGAGACTACATCAAACTTAGGAGCTTCTGCTCAGCAAAGGAAATCATCAACAAAATGAAAAGGCAACTTATGGAATGGGAAATGAAGAAAATATTTGCAAACTACACACTCAATAAGAGGTTATCACCCAAAATATAAAGGAACACATACAACTCAAGAGCAAAAAAAAAAAAAAAAATCAAATAACCAAATTAATAAATGGACAAAGGACCTGAATAGGTGATATTTTCCAAAAAAGACATACAAATGGCCAACAGGCACATGAAAAGATGCTCAACATCACTAATCAGAGAAACACGAATCAAAATCATTATGAAGTTATCGTAAACCAGTATGTTAGGACGGGTATGAAAAAGATGAGAGACAATAAATATTGGCAAGAATGTGGAGAAAAGGGAACCCTGACACACTTTGGCAGGAAAGTAAACTGGTATAGTCACTATAGAAAATAGCATGGAGTTTCCTCAAGAAATTAAGAACAGAACTGCCGTATGATCCAGCAATCTTCCTTCTGATATATATCCAAAGGAAACAAAACTATCTCGAGGAGTTATCTGTATTCCCACATTCATTGCAGTATTATTCACAAAAGTCAAGGTATGGAAACTGCCTAAGAGTTCATCAATGGATGAATGGATCAAGAATATCTATATCTTGATCTATCTATATATATATATAACATATTTATGTATATACACACATGCACAAATGTACATTTAATGGAATATTATTTAGCCTTTAAAAGAAGGAAATCATGTTATTTGCAACAGTATGGTTGCAAATGGAGAGTATTATGCTAAGTAAAATAAGGCAGACAAAGAAAGACTAATAACTGCATGGTATCATTCGTAAGTGAAATCTAAAAAAAAAATAGTCGAATTCATAGAAACAGACTAGAAAAGTAATTGCCAGGTGTTGGGGGTGGGGGGGAATAGAAAGAGGTTGATAAAAGGGTAGAAACTTTCAAATATAAGATGTATAAGGTTTGAGGATCTAATGTGTGACTATAGTTGATAATATTATATTGTATAATTGAAATTTGTTAAGAGAGTAGAACTTAAATATTCTTACACACACAAAAATGGTAAATATGTTAAATGATGGATATGTTAATGAACTCAATGAGGGGAATCCCATTACAACGTATATGTATATCAAATCACCACACTGTACATGGTAAGTATCTTACTACTTTGTCAATTATATGTCAAAAGCTGAAAAAATTTTTAAAGAGAGAGAAAAAAGAAAAACAATAAGCTCTTTTATATTTATTCATCAAATATTACAGAGCAACTAAAATGTGCAGTGGGAAATTCTAGGTACTTTGGGGTACAAAGAACCTTTCAAGAAACTAAAGTACAGGAGATAAGGTCTGACCATAAATAACATAGAAAGTGATGAAATAAAGAAAAACAGATTTGGTTTTTCAGATAATAGAGAGATTGCTTCCATATGTAGGAGCACAGTCATGAAAAACCTCCTGAATGCACAACAATTTGAATATTTGGGCAAGAAAATTCTATGTAGAAAAACTAACAACTAACATGTACAAAAGCTCAGAATTTGGAAAACATCACTGAAATCAATAGTGCATGAGAGGGAATGGAAGAGGATTGGAAAAGTAAAGAAGGAGTAATATTAAGGGGCAATATTAAGGTAGGAGATTGGAATCCTTGAATGATAGGAAAAGTTTGAATTGATTACTTAAGAAACAGAAAACAGTTGAAGATTTCTGAGCAAGGGAATGACATAAATAAGGGTGGGATGCCTCTTACTTATATGGCACTATATCATTAAAAAGCGTTCCAATGTATTTCATCTCACGTCTTTAATCACAAAACTCTGTGAGGCATGAAGAGATTATTATCAAATAATCCTCCCCAAATCATAGTGTTATTTGGTGGCATAAACCAGACTCAGAGCCAAGCCTTTACTAAAGTACAGCAGGCTTTCTACTAAAATACAGAATGAGCTAGCTGGTGGTGTGTGAGAATGAAGAGGAAATGACAAGTCAGGGAGGTTGTGAATTAATCCCTGTGAAAGATGATCAAAGTGGAGACAAGACGAGACATGTCTTAGTGATACAGGAAGCAAAATTATCCAGGTAAAAGAAGTTAAACCACATTTTTCACTGAAAAGCAGCAATTGTAAAACCTTTAGATTTTGTTCCACATGCATTGCCTTTAGTAAATCATCCTATAATTCTCGTTTATAAAAAGAGAATTTATGAAGCTCTTAGTAACTAAATCAGCAGCCTAGAAAATTAAGTGGAAAATACACACATTCCTTCTAAAACAAAATAAAGCCTTAACAACTTCTTATTTTATGAAGTTTATTTTAACACTGGATTATGAAAATGTCATGCTCTAACACAGTGGAATGATATGAAAGCCCAGTATTATAAAAGTTCTAAAATATTCAAAATATTCTAACAAGAGTAAAATTCTCCATTGTATTCACTTCAGTCACCATAAGGAAAATCACCACTAAGTAAAAGGATAAAATGCTTCTTTCTTTTTCTTTCTCCTAAACCTTAAAACAATTCATAAAGTTTCCATCAACAGTTTGGAATTATATATACAGATCTAATTAAAAAGCCTAGAAGCACATAATAAGCTAAGTCTCAAACTTTTGAAATTGCTAAAAATCAATATGAAATTAACACAGAAACCTATGGTTAGTCTTAAAGATCTTTGCATATTCACAAAATGCTTCCAAATCATAGTAGTTCATCCCAAGCGCTCCAAGGAAGCGAGACAGTTTTGCCATATTTCTATTTCCCCATGAATGGTAATAGTAATTATTCCCTCTTCTTCCCTAGTATCTTGTCCTGTGCCTCATTACAAAGGGGAAAAACATAAATTTATTAACATGAAATCACACCAAAGAGAAATAGGGCCAAATGGATATACCCGGGCACCAAGAACCCCCAGGGCAGAATAAATGTCCAGGATTTCCAGGCACAATGGACAAACTTTCAAGAGCTCTCTGGACAGAAAATGAACTAAAACAATTAAAATGTTGATGCATTTTAACTGACACAAAATCTCCTTCTCCCCTTCTTAACAACTCTGCCAAAATTATCTTCACAAGCAAATGTCAGGAGGCACAGTTCAGTTAAGTCGACAATCAAACAAGAACACCTGCATGGGTCTGGCACATTGGAGATTCAGAGAGCATTTACTAAACAGACAACCCAGAATCCAGATTTGTTAAGTAAGTACAGTACCCACCTAGAAGTTCATAAGAAGATACTCTACCAAAGTCCAAGGAGAAAGGGAAAAGAATGTTTACTCCCAGGAATAAATGTATTCACACTGGCACTCACATGAGCTTCATCCTGTGACACTCAGAGCTCTCAGGGCATTCATCTTCAATCTCTCCCAGATGCAACGTTAGAGGTTGGAAATACCTAACACTGGATATGCTGAGTGGGCTCTTCTGTCTGTAACAAGACCACCAACTGCACGAAGGAAGTGCTGCAAATAAGGAGGGAGAGAAGTGCCATCAGTGTTTCTCCCTATATTGTAATAGTATCAGTCACTTCATCACTCAGGTATCATTTTTTAAAAAGAACTCATTGAACACTGCTGAAAATACTCTTCTGCCTACTGAGAAGTATGCTGATTGGAACTCAATTGGCTTAATCTTTTTAGTGTTTTGATTTTAAGGGTTTTTATTCATCTCAGCCTTTTCTATTAAGAAAGATATTCTTGTATGATCCCTGTTCATCAACCAATTTGCTTGACTTGAAAGTCACTAAATCTCTGTGTAAGTTCTCCTATTTTCAGGATGTTAAAGGATTATAATATCTGTAATACAAACTGCTGAAAAAAATTTTAACTTCATTTTTAAGACTGCAGTTTATAAACATTTTATTTTTTTATTCCCATTAACTTTCAGTACACCCATCATATTCTTTCCCAAGTATATATCAAATATCAACCTAAGTTCCGTGTGCTCATCATCAAGAAAGAATTGCAACTTTCCTCCTGAATCTCCTGTGTAAGATATTGGTTATTTTCATTTATACTTTGACCTTGATAAACTGTCTCAACATAGTAATAATAAACACAGTCTCTTCAAAGAGGCATGAATCTGCAGATCAACATGCCAACTACTTTGAATAACCGTTGAAAAAATATCCAGAATGATGCCACTAGTGATAAGGAGTTGCAGTAAGTGTATTAAAATGAAATGACCATTTAGAGGGGCACCAGGCTGGCTCAGTCAGTGTAGCATGCAGGTCTTGATCTCAGCATTCTGAGTTTGAGCCCCATATTGGATGTAGAGATTTCTTAAATAAATAAAGAACTTAAAAAAAAAAACAAGTAAAATGAAATGACCACTATAATGTTTATACCCCAAAGCTCTCCCATGTTGACAGGACACAGATATCTGCCAATATCAATACTGTAACACATGCCCCAGTGTTTTGCTGGAGGGTTTCCACACAATAAGGTATGGTCTAGCTTCAGCCCCACCTCTCTCCAACCAACCCTTTTTCTCTTTCCCCTCACCTATTTTCTAAGGTAGAGGGCTTATAATAGCTGGCCTCAGGAGTAGTTCCTGAATATAAATATCAAACATTAGAGAGAAGGAATACCTAATGTTTTTTTTTTAAGATTTACTTATTTATTTGAGAGAGAAAGAAAGTGAGAGAGAGAGAATGCATGGAGAGGAAGGGCAGAGGCAGAGGGAGAGAGAAACTCAAGTAGACTGTGCTGAGTGCAAAGCCCAGTGCAGAGCCCGACATGAGGCTCCATCTCATGACCCTGAGATCATGACCTGAGCCAAAACCAAGAGTCAGACGCTTAACCGACGTACCACCCAGGCACCCTGGAGTCTATAAACAAATGTTTGATGTGATGTAGGTTAAGTCAGACCTCATGACCTCCCTGCTCTAGTTTATTTCATAGTTTGTACAATAAAACCCCAAGTCGTTCCAATGGCTCACAGCCCTGAGCAGTCTGACTCTTATGTCCCTCTTTGACCTCAGCTTTATCTATACTCCTACCTTCCCACTATGCACCAGCCACACCATTCCTCCTGTACCTCCAGTGGCCATTTATAACTTTGGAGTAAAAAAAAAAAAAAAAAATAGGTACCTCAAAGGATGCTTTGAGCATTAGAGGAGTTCATATTCATAAAGGGCTGGTAAGTATGTCTGGCACATAATAAGTATTTTGCTGATTGCTTCCCCCTCTAGACTTGTATAGTTATTCTCCCCTCTCTTAGGAATGTTATTATGCTAGTTCTCAGCTCAAATGTCCACTCCTCAGAGAAGCCTTCCCAAACATCTCATTCAAAGAAGCAAAACTAGCCTCCCTGATAGGATACCCTTTCTCTCAATGCCCTCATTGGTTCCTGTCACAATCTCCTTCTCATATTTCTTTCCTTTCATTCTGTCTTTTCATCTTCTCTTTAGGATGCAAGCTCCACGAGGGCAGAGACCTTGCTTCCTTTTGAATCTCTAGCTCTTGACATAGAACTTGAACACATATTGGGTATTTGTCTAAATATGTGCTTAATTCATTAGTTAATGGGATCATGAGATCTGGATTCCAATTCCATTATTTGGAAAGTCTCCTAATTCCTCAGAGTTTCAATTACCTCATTTATAATTAAAGGTAATTACTGCTTCTCTACCTGTGCTTCAGTGTGAAATGCAAATTGGATAATCTACATGAAAGTGCTATAGAAACTGTAAATATTACCCAAATATTAGTTGTTATTTTAAAGAAACAAGCTAGCACAGTAGAATAAGTACTAGATACAAGTCAAAAGTCTAAATGCAACTTCCTTCAAGTCAACCATACTGTGAGACTCTGACTAAGCATGTACTTCCCTGAGCATCTAACTCATCTAGACAATCATAAATGTCATGTGAATATGTACAAAAGGTGACTTACAAAATAGTGGTATCATGCCAAGACAGCCTTACCATTCCCCTTACCTTGATAATACTTCAGACAAGTATCTTCCTGAATATAAGCCCCAATCTCCCTTTTTATTGAAAACTTGCAATTGTAAATTCTTTCTCTGCCTCTCAGATATAAATCTTCTCTGAGACTCTTGTAACCCAAGGATATTTTCCTCTAAGACCTGGGAACCAGCCCTTTGAGAAGTAATCATCAAGAAAGTTAGTACTCCTATCTCTGAGTCTTTGTGGGAAGGTAGGAGCCTAACTTTGATAAGCAACAATTAGCAAACACAGATGATCTAATCACATTGACCAGTGTGTCCTCCTGTACTTTTCCATAAATTTATCCCAGTGTTTAAAAAACTCTTCTACCTTTTCTTTCAACAGAATTGAGTTCACTGTCTCCCTTATTTCAATAACCTCAATCCCTATTACAATAGTCTTGAATAAAGTCTTCCTTGCCAGTTTAACCTGTTTGGTGCAATTTTTCTCTAACAAATTATAGGAGTGAAAGCAGTGGCTCCTTTGGATTATACTGAGCTCATCACAAACTCCACCAAGACAATCTGGGATCAGGCTAACCCATTACTATCTCTCTCAAACTTTTCTATCCTCAGGTCTATATTTTTAGAGCAATTTTTGGTTCACAGTAAAATGGAGAAACAGATACAGAGACTTCTCATATATGTCCTGCCCCCACACATACATTGCATCCTGTTATCAGTATCCTCTACCAGAGTGATACATTTGTTACAACTGATGAACCTACATGGACACATCATAATCACCAAAAGTCCATATAGTTGACCTCAGGATTCACTCTTGGTGTTGTACATTCTGTAGGTTTGGACAAACCTATAATGACATGTATATATTATTATAGTATCATACAGAGTATTTTCACTGTCCTAAAAATTCTCTGTGATCTGCCTATTAATCCCTTCTTCCTCCACTCCCCACTCCAACTTGGGTCTTACTGTGTCCACAGTTTTGCCTTTTCCAGATGTCATATAATTGGAATCGTACAGTATGTAGCTTTTTCATTTTGGTTCTTTCACTTAGTAATATGCATTTAGGTACTTCCATGTCCTTTCATGGCTTGATAGCTCATTTCTTTTTAGTGTTGAATAATATCCTATTGTGTAGATATACCAGCTTATATACTATTCATCTACTGAAGGACTTGTGATTGCTTCCATGTTTTGACAATTATGAATAAAGCTGCTATAAACATTCCTGTGCACATTTTCATATGGACATAAATTTTCAACTCCTTAGGTGAAATACCAGGAGTGCAATTGCTAATCACATGGTAAGTGTATGATTAGTAGATTAGAAACTGTCAAACTCTTTTCCAAAGTGGCTGTAGCATTTTTCATTCCCATCAGCAATAAGAGTCCCCGTTCATTGCTCCATATCCTTGCCAGCATTTGGTGGTGTTAGTGTTCTGAATTTTGGGCATTCCAATAGGTGTATAGTGATATCTCACTGGTGTTTTAATTTGCATTTTTCTGATGACACACAATGTGAAGCATTTTTACATGTTTATTTGTCATATTTGGTGGTCCTTTT
The DNA here is from genome assembly GCF_037043125.1 of Eumetopias jubatus. Lineage (NCBI taxonomy): Eukaryota > Metazoa > Chordata > Mammalia > Carnivora > Otariidae > Eumetopias > Eumetopias jubatus. Next base: position 80,488,456 of record NW_028274811.1, on the reverse strand, counting down.
ATCTTCTCTTCTCTTTTCTATGTCAAGTATTATCGGAAAGACCATCACCTTCAAGTTTCTCTGTATATTTGATGTTCACATGCAAATAATGTGATTACAGTGATTGCCTATTTAGTTGGATTGTAAAATCTTCCTCAACCTTGTTATTGTTGTCATTCAACATAAGTCAATTCAGTGCCTCAGTCTCTGCTCCTGTGAAATGAGTATGTTGGATCAAGCAATTCCTTTCCAGTCGTGTTATTTGAAGGATCTAAAATGCTTTTTGGACCTTTCTTTAAATCTTGATACTGTATCTATAATTCCCTTGGATGTTTAAGGGAAGACATAGGGATGGTAAGGGCTCTATCTGGAATATGTAATATAACTGTGCTACAAAATTTTTTAAAGTTTGAAATGTATCGATTTTTTATAATTTCTTCCCATTATCACTACTGTACTGACACTACACTTACCAGCAACTTACTTAAATGTCCCTGGGATAAATTCAACTCTGAATGACACACGGTGAAACCAATTTTAAATACTGAATGTCAAAATTAAATCAATACTTATTTAATAGGAAATTATGAAACTGCTTTCAATTTCCAAGGATGATTTTAGTTTTGTTGCTCTTTTTAGAAGTTATCAGTTCTATGAAAAATATCACATTATTAAGAAAATTTGTCCTGGACTTGTCCTGAATTTAGACTTATTTATCTCAAGCCTTTGTCTATGGGTCTCCCCAGTTCCTGAACTTCTCTGTTCAGAGTATCCCTAAGTTTATAACCATTAAAGTATCTGCTTTTAGTAGATACATTTGGAATTTCCAGACAGAGATACCCATGAAAATCTAACCAAAGTGAGTATCAGAGTGAATCAGATTTATATTTGACTTAGTGACTGATTTTCATTTGATCAACTGCCTGATTGCTTTATCATTCTCTTGCAGGTGAGTCACTGTTAAATGTCATGGTTGCTTTATGTCAAAACAAAGTGAAAATCTGTTACTATCAATCTGTGAGCATAAATTCAAATTTAGTAAGAACTTCCTTGAGAACCTATGATAAAATCTTTGCTTTTCAAAGTACTAATCAGTACAAATAGAACACAAAGAATGCCCTCCATGTTTCATTTGATTTTCCATTTTGCTACCATTTGATAGTGACTGTCTTGTTGATATCATAAACAGTTAGTAGATGACTATAGAAGAAACATTTTTTTAGATATAAAAATTATGGGTTAAGCTCTCTGCAAATCAATGTAATACAAGAATCTTAAAGAAAAAAATTACAAAGAGTTCCAAAAGAAGCAGACACTTTATCTTGAATTATATAATATAAAGTAACATTTAAACAGATTCAAAATGATTAATTCCTTTTTTAAAAATAATTCTAATCTTTCACATTTCCAGGATATATTCCAAAAACTCTTAATTACCTCCACTTATTCTTTAGGAGTCAGAAAAAAGGATAAGATGTCTAACATTTACTGAACACATATATGGACTCATTTATCCTTCACAACAGCCTGACAAGGAAAGAACTGCTATCTTCATTTTATAGATGAGAAAACTGAGGCTTGGAGTGCCTAAGTAGAACTTATCCAAGGACATAAAATAGAAATGTTAGAGCCACAACTGAAATTAGTTCTGTTTCAATCAAAACCCATTTTTTTCTTTATACTCCACTGCCTCTGGCATGAAAAGAATGTTCTACTATCAGGAGAATAGAGGTAATGTTAAAAAGAAAACAGCCAATCTTGGTAATACAGATGATCTGTCCTTCAGTTTTAGCAAAATGGGAGGACTAAAGAAAAGCCTAAGTTTGATTTAGAGCCTTCGCTGTAGTGTTTCATTAGACAGGGGAACTACAAAGCAGTACGTTATATGGATCCTAAGAAAAAAAACATTAGAGGACTTGATAATGGAAGTAATTTTGCTCTAAAACATTTTGCAATAGATTAAAGAGATAATAGTGAGAAATCAAACATCTCCACGCAAACATAATGGGCAGGACATAGTCCTGGCACAGATATTTCTTAGGAGTTTGCAAATATATAACTACAATTCAAGGCCAGAGATAACTCTTCAGTTGCCATAGAGAAATTTGTTTCTGTAGCCACATTTATGAAATGCAATTGCTGCTTTGTCCATATCTCTGGAAGAAAGACCTTCTGCATTATCTGGTTGTTTTCCTAAAACAATGTTCTCCATTTATTGCTCTCACATTAATGACCTTAAAAAGAAACTCTCACTGCTACCTGGAATTAGTGAAGATTGGAATTAGATGCTGTTACTTTAAAACTCATCCTGTAATTCCAGACTCACTGCCTAAGACTCTCTCAAATGGACTCTGGTCCAGCAAATGGAGGTTAATAACTATCCCTAAACCCAACCCATCCTTGAATTTGTCCATGCTGCTCTCTCTGCTTGAAATGTTCATTTCCCACTCCAACACTACCACCAGTACTGCCTAAGGAATCCCTAGATTATCTCAATTACTTGCAAATAATAGAAAATCCACTTAACTATGAGTTAAACAATAAAGACCTTAAATATTCCTAAATTCTATAAATGCAGAGGAACTCAGTTCATGTTTGGTTAATTTTCCGACCCAACAGTTTTCAAGGAGCCAGTGTTTTCCTTCTTTCAATCTGCTGGGATTCATTATATATCTAATAGTCAAGACCACAGCTGCTGGAATTAGATGACTTGAGTTAAAAATAAAATCTACTGCTTTATAACCTTCAGAATATATATAAGTTCTCTGAGCTTTATTTTTTTCACCTATAATATAGAGATAAAAATAGTTTCTAGGATTTAATGGCTTAATATATGTAAAGTGAGGATTTAATATTCTAATATGAAAAACTGTAAAAATTGTAAAATGGCATGTGGCACATAGTATTACAGAAATGTTTTCTATATTTTTGTGCTTATGGGAAAATGGATGTCTGTCTGTCTCTCCTTTCTCTCTGATAATCAGAGATAAAAGATCTCCTAGAAGCTACCCAATAGCCATAACTTATAAATCATGTCTATGCCTAGCTGCACGGAAAGCTGGAAAGAAAGCTTCTGGTCTGTTGTGGAGTCAGGGCTCTACCAGCAAGGACATAAGGAAAGGCTAGAGTAGGGAGAGGAGTGACTATTGTATATTCGACCAAAGGTGGCTGTCAAAATCACTCTTTAGCCTTTAAACACCACTATTCAAGATTGTCTCAAAAACACTCCACCTTCCATGAGGCCCTTCCTGATTTCCAAACCAGGCATCATTTTTTTTTCCCTTTTCAAGATATTCTAAACAGTTGTGCAAATTGTCAGAATCAATCATGTATTAGACTTTAAAATATTTAAGAAAATTTAAGGCTGAATGAAACTATAAACATCACCTAGTTCAGTCAAACTTCTGATGATCAAATTATATCTACAACATATAAATCAATTAAAATCACCAAAAATAGTTACCATTTGAGTGTTTACCCTATGTCATGTGTGATAATAGGTGATTTATCTAAGTTTTTTATTTACTCCACACAATGGTCTTACAACATTGGAGTTGCAGTTAGACTTGCTTTAGAACATATTCCCAGTAAATCTCCTCTCCCTCAACTCCTTAAAAAAATGTAGCAATTTCACTATTCAATTTGCTTCTCACAATGAAATCAAATCTTTAAGCACACATACATAATTAAAAAGATTTATTATGGAGAAAATGCTTTAAGAAAGCAGAAACGAATAATTTCTTACCTAACTCCCCATTTTTCCCTGGGGATTGATAGCCATTTTGAAAGAAAAACGGTTGAATGCTCAGACACTTACTTACAGACTATCCTTTTATTCTTTCATAAGTCCAGTTTAGAAACTGCCAAATTTTACTACATAAGAGGTACTGTGTAGCTCTGTATATATGAAACTGTGGATGCAGTATTTCATAAGTGATGGGATATTTTCAAGCAGAATGTTGATTAGATGGGATTATCATTTTATCTTTTACTTTAGAAAGTAACTCAAGTATAACATGTGAATCCACTGTATTATTACCATTTTACAATGGTCTCAAAGAGAATATATTAGTTGCCCAAGGACATACAGCTAGTAGTTAAAGTATGGAATTATAACCCCTACTGGTCTGACCCAAAAGCCAAAGTGGCCAATATATACACTGCCTGCTCATTGACCTCCACATACAGTGTTAATTCCTTCAGTGCCGAAATTATGTCTTTGTGTTGCCCTGAGTATACAGCCCAGTGTTTTACAAATAGAAGATGACTAATGTATATTTGTTGTAATGAGAACTCTGAAAATTAATCACAAAAACTCTGATGGTGGTCTTTCTTATTCTTTGCCTGGAAAGAATAGAACTTGGAAGTTCTTTCCAAGAAAGAACTTGGAAGTTCTCCAAGTCTCAGAGGGGAAACAGGAACCAAAGTTGACTAGAATTAGCAGTAAAAGAGACATCCTACCCCAATACTAGCAGCACAAATAATAGAGGTTTTACCTGTGCCTTTCTAATTCTTAAATTGGTGTTTTCTCATAAAATTAAAACCTAACTTATGAACTACTCTCAACTTCCTTGGCATTCTACGTCATGTTTATTTTTTATTTTCTTTGATCAACTTAAATCCAATTCTAAGCCTTCATCTCTCTAAATAGCTGATAAATCTAATTTTAATTATTATTTCCAAGGTTCTAGTCATACCTCAACAATAGTTATGACAAGACTTGTACAGCCCCAAAGTCAAGGTGTGTCCCTCTGGTCATTAAGCATCTGACTCCACCTATTACTCCTGAGATTCCTATGCTTTGGCCTACATGGTCTCTTCAGGGCTGTGGTATCTACAGTCCAACTTCCCTAGGTATGTTTAATTTTATGTGTTAACTTGGCTAGGCCATGGTACACAGATATTTGATCAAATACATCTGGTTGTTGCTGTGAAGTTATTTTTTTAAGATGAATATTTAAATCAGTAGACTGAGTAAAGCAGATTACTCTCTATAACACAAGTGGGCTTCACCCAATCAGTTGAAGACCTTAAGACAAAGACTGATCGCTCCTGAGGAAGAGGGAATTCTACCTGCTGTTTACCTTTGGACTTAAGCTGCAACATCAGCTCTTCCCTGCTTGCCTACAGATTTCAAACTTGCCATCCTCCACAATTGTGTAAACCAATTCTTTTTTTTTTTTAAAGATTTTATTTATTTGACTTTGGCAGAGAAAGACACAGCAAGAGAGGGAACATAAGCAGGGGGAGTGGCAGAAGGAGAAGCAGGCTTCTGGCTGAGCAGGGAACTCAATGCGGGGCTCGATCCCAGGACCCTGGGATCATGACCCAAGCCGAAGGCAGACACTTAACGACTGAGCCACCCAGGCGCCCCTTGTGTAAACCAATTCTTTAAATCAACCCTGCACCCTCTCTCCCTCTCTTTCTCTTTCTTACACACATACACACACACACACACACACATATGTATATATGTGTGCACTTACACACATATACATATATATGTATATACACACGTACATACATGTATATATGTTCTGTTTCTCTGAAGAACCCTACCACTACACCACACTAGATGTTTCACATACCTGACTATTCTGGAAGTAACCCTTAATATTTAATGATAACATGAACCTTCCTTTCCTTCCAGTTTCCCAGGATACTCAGCCTTCAACTGATCAAATGACCAAGGAGCTAAGATTCCATTATTCACGTTCTTGCTCCCATGCAGAACTTTTGAAATAATTAACCACTTCTAATGTTCCCCTTTCCTTATTAACTTAACGTGAACTTTTAATTAAATCAGTTTGAGAATACATAGGCAGACATCATCATCTCTTGTCCAGATTATCACAAGAATGACTTTACTAATTTCTTTGTTTTAACTTTTCCATTCTCCATTAAGTAGTCAACATGATCTTTTAAAAACATAAGTCAGTTCATGTTATTCCTCTACTTAAAATCTTCCTATGACTTTTCTTCATTTATGGTAAAATCTAAACTCATTGCCATCATGGCCTATAAGGCTCCAGCTGATCTGGCTTCTGCTACCTCTTCCAATTCATCTCATATACCACCCACTACATACCAGCCACAATGGCCACATATCTGTTGCTCAAACAAGTTAAGCTTTACAAGCAAATGGCATTTTAGGCCTTTGGTAATTGCTATTAAAAGGGTTTGGGATGCTATTTCCCAGGATATTCTCTTGCTGGCTCTATATTTCCATAGGGGCACAGTGAAACAGCTTCCTCCTCAGACAGAACACCATTACCTGCCTAGTTAAGGCCAACCACCCATACCACCTCTCGCTGGTTTATTTTCTTCACACACTGGTTTATTTTCTTCACAACACTTTCTTATTTTCTGAAATTATCTTTTTTATTTATTTGCTTACTTGAATGTTGTCTGTTTATCCTGCAAGAATTTAAGTTATATGAGAGTGAAAACTGTCTGCCTTGTTGATCCTGAATTTCTAGGGTCTGACCTAACAATAATTTAATAAGTACTTATTGAATGAAGAAATCCAAACAAGGTACTGTTTTTTTTTTTTAAAGATTTTATTTATTTGACAGAGAGAGCACAAGCAGAGGGAGAGAGAGGGAGAAGCAAGCTCCCTGCTGAGCAAGAAGCCCGATGTGGGACTCGATCCCAGGACCCTGGGATCATGACCCGGGCCAAAGGCAGCCGCTTAACCGACTGAGCCACCCAGGTGTCCCCAAACAAGGTACTGTCTTGTTTCAAAAACAAATATTCTTGAGGCAGCCAAATAGCAATCACCTATTAGAAATGGGATACAATTTAAAGGCTTGTCCTCAGAAATAAAGCAAAAGATGAGTTTCCAGACCAACAATACAAGGTAAGCTCTAGAATAGACTAGAAGTAAAGTTAACAGCAGAGCACTAATCAAGAGAGCCAAAGGGCATTACATTCTCAGCCTGAAAACAAGATCAGGTGGTAAGTATGGGGCAGGACTGAGCCACCAAGAAAATGTTAAAGACTGGCAAAAAAAGACAGCTGCTGAAGCAGAGATGAGGGAAGTTCATCAAATAGATCAGGGCTCAGCAAATATTTTCTATAAGAACACAGATAGTAAATATTTTAGACTCTATAGGCCATAAGTCTCTGTCACAATTAAATAATTCTGCTGTTTCAGCACAAAAGCACATATAGACAAGATATAGACAAATGAATGTGATTGAGTACCAATAAAAAATTAATTATGGACACTGAAATTTTAATTTTCTATAATTTTGATTATTTTGAGATAATTGTAGATTAACTTAAGTTGTAAACAATACTGCAGAGAGATCCCATACACCCTTCACCCTATTTCCCCAATGGTAACATCTTATAAAACCATAGTACAATATAACAACCAGCATATTGATATTGATATAGTCAAGATACACAATATCTACAACACCACAAAGAACCCTCATGTTGTCCTTTTATAGCCACACCCATTTCCCTCAACCCCCATTCTTAATTCCTAGCAACCATTAATCTATTCCCCATCTTATAATTTTGTCATTTCAAGAATGCTATAATACAACTTTTGCAATTGGCTCTTTTTATATAGAATAATTTTCTGGAGAGTCATCCAATTGTTGTATGTGTCACATTTGTACCTCTTTCCTGCTCAGTAGTATGCCATGGTATGGATATAATTCTATAGTTTTTCTATCTTTCTAACTGCTTTTGGTTTTGGTATCTAGGTAATACTAGCTTCATAAATTGAATTAGGAAATGTTCTCCCTCTTCTATTTTCTGAAGAAGATTGTATAGAAATGGCATTAATTCTTTAAACTTCTGGTAGAATTCTCCAGTGAAAGCATCTGGGCTTAGATATATTGTTTCAGAAGTTTTTAAATTACAAATTTAGTTTCCTTAATATTTATAGGGATATACAAATGTCCCATTTCATATTAGGTGAATTGTAGAAATTTGTACTTTTTGAGGAATTCAGAAATCATTTAAGTTGTCAAATACATGTGTATATAATTGTATTAGTCCGACATGACCTTCTTGATATTTGAAGTGTCTGTAGTGATAGGTCCCATTTCATTCTTGGTAGTGGTAATATTTTGTCTTTTCTCTCTTTCTTTTGTCAATATAGCTAGAGGTCTGTCGATTTTATTTTTTCCTAAGAGCCAGTTTTGGTTTCATTGATCTTCTCCATTGTTTTTCTGTTTTCAATTTCCTTGATTTCTGCTCTTATCTTTATTATTTCCTTCTTCTTCTTCCTTTGGGTTTAATTATGGTCTTCTTATATAATAGGCTCTTCACATTAGGTCTTAGATTACTAATTTGAGACATTTCTGCTTATTTAATTTAAACAGTGTTATAAATGTCCTTCCCAAAACTGCTTTACCTGTGTCCTACAAATTTGTTTTATTTTAATATTCATTTAATTAAATGTTCCCTTTTGTCATTTCTCTTGAGTCTTTCTCCTTGACCCATAAATTATCTGGAAATGTGTTGTTTAGAACTCTGTGTTTCCAAGTGTTTGGATATTTTCCTGTTTTCTTTCTGTTATTTATGTCTAGTTTAGTTTTATAGTGATAAAAGAACAAATTCTGTATGATTTCAATCCTTCTAAAATTTTTGAGGTTTCTTTTATACCCAGAAAGTGATCTATCTTGGTATATGTTCTGTGGACCCTTAAAAAGAATGTGTACTCTTCTGTTTGGTATAATGTTCTATAAATGTTGATTATATCTTATTGGTTGATAGCAGTGTTATCATTTTATCCTTGCCAATTTTCTGTCTATTTTCTCTGTCAGTTGCTGATATAGGAGTTGTAATAGATTAATTTGTGGCCTCAGAAAAGACATTTTCACTCAGAAGTTGTGAGGGTGACCTTATTTTGAAAAAGGGGCTCTTTGCAGGTGTAATTAAGTTAAGGATCTTGGGATGAGATCATACTGAAGAGAGGATGTGCCCTAAATTCAACAACAAGGGTCCTTAATAGAGAAAGGGAGGGATAGATTTGAGACACAGAGAGACACACACTAGAGGATCATGGGATTATGGAAACAGAAATTGAATTGGTGTGTCTGTAATGCCAAGAATTTTGGGCAACTACCAGAAGCTAGAAAAGAGGTATAAAACAGATTCTCCTTAGAACCTCCAGGAAATAAAAAAATGCCAACACCTTGATTTGAGGCTTCTGGCTTCCAGAATTCAAAGAAGGATAAGTTTCTATTGTTTTAAGCTACCATTTTTATGATGACTCTGGGTTCTGGGCTCGAACAACAACTTGCTGACTTTTAACATATTTAGGAGGATTTTAGCCATTATTTCTTTGAATATTTTTTAGTCCCACCCTCTTTGTTATGGACATTTTAGGAAACTAATATAAGTGTGTCGAAGTCTGCAACTATCATTATGTATTTGTCTATTTCTTCCTCATGTTCAATCAGTTTTTGCTTCACATACTTTGTAGCTCTGTTGTTTGGCACATACATATTTAGGATTATAATATATATGCTATTCATATACTAATAGTCACATGATCTATAAATATCAACCTAACTGTTTTGTTATATTTAATATGAGATTTTATAGAAAACACACAAGCAAGGTCAAGTTTGTGTGTGTGTGTGTGTGTGTGTGTGTGTATGTGTTTTAATCCACTATGCAATCTGCCTTTTAACTGATATATTTAGACCATTTACATTCAGTGTAATTATTGATATGCTATGGCTTAAGTCTGCCATTTTATTTTTTTGTTTCTGTTCATTTATTCTTTTTCCTGTTTTACTATGGGTTACTTGACATTCTTTTAGAATTCTATTTTGATTTTCCAACAGTTTTTCAGGATGCTCTTTGCATTGCTTATGTAGTAGTAATGCTATGTATTACATTATATATAAATAACTCATTACAGTCTACTGGTGTTAACATTTTCCCAATTATAATTTATAATTTATAGATATAATTGCCTATCTTTTAATTGCATTAAATATTCCCTATACATATTTGTAAAACCATATCTGACAGTATATAATTTTAGCTTTAACCATCAAGCATACTTTAGAAACCTCAAGAGGAAAAGAAAATTTTATAGTACTCACCCATATTTTTTATCTTACATTGTTTTTTCTTCCTGATATTCCAAGATCCTTCTTTTGTCATTTCTTTTCTGTTTAGAGAGTTTTCTTCAGTCATTCTTTTAGAGTAAATCTGCTGGCAAAAATTATTCTAATTTTCTTTCATCTAGCAATGTCTTGATTTCCTTACCATTTCTGAAGGATATTTTCACCAGATAAAGAATTCTATGTTAAAACCCCATTCCTTTTAGGATTTGGAAAATGTGTGCTATTTTCTTCTGGCTTCTATGGTTTCTGATGAAAAACACACTGCCATTTGAATTGTTTGTCCCTATTAATAAGCACTCATTTCTCTCCCATGGCTTTTAAGATTTTTTTTTTTTTGCCTTTAATTTTCAGAAGTTTGACTATAATGTGTCAGTGTGGATTTCTCTGGGTTCTGGGCTTGAACAACAACTTGCTGACTTTTAACATATTTAGGAAGATTTTAGCCATTATTTCTTTGAATACTTTTTTAGCCCCACCCTCTTTCTCCTCTCCTCTGGAGAGTCCAATGATGTGTTAGATCTTTTGTTACAGTCCTACATGTCCTTAAGCTTTGTTTATTTATTTTTTCAAGCAATTTTACCTTTTTTGTTCAGACTGGGTAAATTTTATTGTTCTTTCTTCAAGTTCACTGACTTTCCTCTGATCTTTCTATTCTGGTGTTGAGTCCTCCCATTGAGGTTTTATGTCAGTTATTGTATTTTTTAATCCTAAAATTACCATTTAGTTCTTCTTTATATCTTCTATTTATTTGATAAGAATTCTTATTTCATTGTTAAGACTTTCTGTTTTTTTGTTTATTTCAACTATGTAACTGCTCATCAAAGCATTTTTATGATGACTGCTTTAAAATCTTGGTCAGATATTCTAAGGTTTCATCATATTGATATTGATACTGATTTTTTCATTCAAATTGACATTTTCAAATGGAAATAGGACATTTTCAGTATTATGCTATGAGATTCTAGATATTCTTTAAATCCTCTATTTTTAGACACTGCTCCAAAGGAAAAATGTGGATTTTTAGATCTCATTACTTCAAAGTGAGGGTAGAAATCCAAGTTCTCCACCTGACATCTACTGACTCTCAAGGGCAGAAAGGCCTCCTTGATACTGCTGGCAGGGTGGGAGTTCTAGCTCCCCTCTAGGCCTCCACTAATACTATCATGGCTGGGAGGAACAGGAGTGCCTCCACTGACACCATGGGTTGGTATGGGGTGGACTCATTACAACTGGGCACTGGTGAAAGTCCTGAATCACCACTTCCTCTGACACCACCACAGTGGGAAGGAGGAGACACATCTCATTACTACTAGATAAGAGTCTAGGCTCCCCACATTGTTTCCATGGATGCTAGGGAGATGGAAGTAGGGTCCCACCACATGGACCCTGGTAGAAAAACCAGCGAGGTTGGGATGCCTCATTACAGCCTTGCAAGGGTTTCATACTCAGCCTTTGCCAGAAAAGTTGGGAGTTGGACTAATCTTTATGTGGTGTTTGGCTGAAGTATAGCAGCTATTGTCAGAAAATTTTCTTCCTAGGCTGTCCCCTTCCTAATGTTTGGCTAGAAAGATGAAGCTTTTGTTGTTGTGTGACCATTGACATTTCCAGGCTTCTGGTTCTTTCAGCTCCAAGTATAGACTACATGAGCCAAATAGAAAAATAAAGAAACTCATCACAACATCACAGTGTTGTTGTTTGGGTCCTGAGGACCCTAATTTGTTTGTCTTTTCCTCTCTATTTTTCAGGGTCTTTTTGTTTGTTTCATACGTAATGTTTTTAGATATACTTAGTAGGAGGAGTACTCCTTCTTCCTGGAAGTAGAGGTCTCCCAATTCCATATAATTTTAATTTATCACAAAATACTATTCATCTTTTCATTTTCTTCCTACCATTAAAGGTGTAAAACCCTGCTTAGCAGGTAGGCCATACAGACATGGTGGCAAACTGGATTTGGCTCATGTGCTATCATTGCCAACCCCTAAAATAGATCAAGCTTTTAGAACTATGATCTTTTTTGCTCTGTAGACACAATAACCTTCCCATAAAAAGAATGAGGTAGACAAATGAAAAGAAAAATAGCTTTTCTCTTTTCTAATATCTGGGAACTTGGGAAGAAGAGAAAATAATGGTTGGGAGAATGCATGAGTGGGATCAGATTAACATTATTAAAGATCCTAAGGATCTCAAGAGACTTCGTGGTCTCCTGGATATAATTCCAAATAAAACAACACTAAGTCACAAAATAAGAATAAATAATTCCACCAAAATCCTGATTTTTTTTCTAAATATGACTACTTTTATGTTTATTGTGAAATGAACATATGACTTCAAATAAAATTTTGAGTGATTTTCCCTCTTTGTTTTTGCCCTAATCATATATCTAATATACTTGTGGAGTAATCCAACTTGACAAATTAAATACATAAATGCTGTAATTTCCTTTTATATACAGACATTAATTATATTAAGGAGGTAGCAAAACACATCCAAGCATGTGATAGTCCAGATTGTAAAATATGTAAAACAAAGTCATAGATAGGAAAGATAGCTTGAAAGTAGCTAATAGCAATAAGACAAAAATGAAAAGAAGATTAAATAATTGGCAAGCTGAAAACTATCTAGCAAAGTAAAAGTTCCAAGAACTATCTTGGCTTTAGAAGAGAAATTCAGACAGAGTCTTACAATGTGAAAGTCACACAGCTGCAAAATATTTCCAGTGAAGGCTGTGCAGGGGGTGGGGTAGGGGAAGACAATGTTGAACTCATACTGCAAATGAATGCACTGCCACATCCTAATTGTTCAGCTGAGCCAGCCTGAAAATTCATGCAAAGTGCAGAGTTAGTATACATAATTTTATACGAACGCTTTCTTCCTTGAATTGCTATTAAATTTTAAATAAACTGAGACATGAGCATTTACTAGAGTCATTATGATTCCATTACCCATGGCATGGAGATCTGTACCCATCATGCCAGAAGCTCTTTGCACTGAATTCTGTTCAAACTTTCTCTTCTGAGTTTTTATTTATTTAGTTTGCAGATCTTCAGTAAGAAACACCCAGGGTCATCTGAAAAGACACATATTGCAAGAAACTAATTTCCTCCCTTACTGGAGCTATGTGATGTGTGACTTCCCATTGAGTACAACTGCCAACAAGGCACAGGTGTGCACTTCATGAGGAGGTGAAAATGTGATTATAGGAGGAGAGATGTTATGATTTTGTCCCTGTATCCATAATGTAATCAGCCTCAAATGAGTGCCTGCTTTTCTTTCTCATAGTAAACACCAAGTCTGGGAAGCAAGAAAACCAAAAACTTTGCCATATCCAGATTCAAATTCATACTGTAATTGGCTTTAGAAATAAGAAGAAAAGCAGTTTTATCTCCCTTCATTGATTCTTTGGCTTACTACAGAAAACCATCCTAGAAATCCTTTTACTTCTAATATTTTCATGCTATACTAGTTGAATAGGTAAGATCCAACACTGAATGTGTTGCCCTTTTTCTTAAATTTAATTAAATCAACCATTTCATACTTCATTCTTTAAAAGGTAATTTTTAAAAAAGGTGTAACATCCTTCTATTTTCAGTGACAAAATGTTTTAATTGGAAATACTTATAAATTTAATTCAATGAAAGGAAAGTTAAACTTCCATAAACTAAGGCAAGGCACCAAATATTATTAAATCAGGATCAAATATTATTAATTCAACTAATTCAAATATAATTCAACTCAGATGGGTACAAATAACTTATGTACAGGGTTATTCAATGTAGGATTGTTTGAACTAGAGTAAGTTTGGGAAAAAATTAAATATCCATTAATAGGGGTCTAGTTAAATAAACTGTGGTACATCTATATATTGCATCCATAGTAAAAGGATAACCTACATCTTTATGAACTAATATGAAATAATGATATCTGATATGTATGATTATAATATTCAACCATTTGGTTTAAAAAAGATAAATAAGGATGTGTGTGAATTTATGTACTTTCTTACATATACATACAATATTTTCATAAGGATATAAATGAAAGGATAACTGTGGTTGTCTATATGAAGAAAAATCAGGTGGTTGAGAAACTGGTTTTAGGGAAATTTTTGCTATCATTTTACAGTTTTTGAATGTTTGAGCCATGTAAATGATTACCTATTCAAAAATGTTAAATTTTAAAATTTTAGAAATATTACATTGCTAGTATATTAAAATGTGATAAATGCAATCACTAACGATATTGTACTACATAGATAGATTATCACTAATTTGGGGCTGAATGCATAATGCATCATACTTGTATCAAACCAATTAAAATCTCATGTGATAAACATGATCAGGTTCAGTTAACCCAGATGAGCCCCTAACACTGAAGTCTACTCAACAGAACTGATTTTACTTGTGGGAAAAATAGGCAGATAAAAATGCCTTATGATGTGGGAGATGCAATATATATCAACATGACAAAATTTACCTCTTCTGTTAAGTTGCACTTTCTGAATTTCTCTCTGTTGATAAGATAGAAGAAAAACTATTTGGGGAGAAGTTTACAACATATTGGCTAGTTTACACATTAACATAAATTAGACTAAATAATTTAACACAATCTATTATAGCTAGGCTCAGGGAATCCAAGAAACGTAACACAGGAAAGTTTTATTCTTGCTGAAAGGAAACTTTTGGAACCATCTTGAGTCTTTGCCAGATCTATTGGATAAAAGAAATAAACACCCCTAGTACCTGGTTACTAAGTTGTTAAACATTCAAAAGAAATGATTTAAATAGAGGTTAGGAGCCTTAAAGAAAAGTAGGTTTAATTTTAAATTTTGAATAAGACTAGCCTGGAGCAGTAAAATTAGAGGCTTTATTAAATATAGTCAAGTATTCACTATGTTGTACACCTGAAACTAATGTGACAGTGTGTGTCAACCATACCCAAATTTTTTAAAAAACTTAAATATATAGTCAAGTGCCAATTTACATCAAGGAATTCAGAAATTTAAAGTAATCTCTGATTATAAATCTGTCTGAATAGTTGTTTGTATTATTAAAGATCACAATATCCTACAAGTGCCTTACTTCTTAGAAAACATTTCTTTAAATTGGTATCCAAAGAAGCCAAATGAAAAAAATTATTAATAATGGCAAGGACAAATAATAATTAGAATCCCTATGCAGCAATTAAAATAACTATATTCATAGAGTGAGACTAACATTAGTTACCATATTTATATTTAAATCATCCCTAGGTGTGCTCCCCTCCCAGATATTTTCTTTTCCAGTAGAGCTTGTTGGAATGGGAAGCAACCCCAAAGTACTTTAAGTTGAAATTTTACAACTACTCCTTAGTGAATACATTTAAGGTTGAGGAAGGGATGCCAGTTTTAGATGGCAACACGTGTATTTTTTTAAGTGCCAGTAAGAAAGTAATAAAAAGGAGCTGCTTTAGGCAAAATTATTCTAAATGGTTAGTCAAAAAAAGTGACTGCAGGTGCAACTAAAACTTTAATGCTGGAAATATTTTTTTTAATTTAATCTGGTCCTTAGGTATTTTGAAAATGCATCTTTTTTCTCAGACGAAAAGAAAAAAAAAATGGCCCAGAGAGAAAAATTAGGTCACGAGATCAATAGTAAACACAGATCTATTTTTATGAATATGGGAAAAGTTTAGAAATGAATATTATCATCAAAGTTACAAAAAGTTCAGTAATTGGAAATACTGTTTGTAAATTATACAAGGTTATTTTAGGATCCCAAAAGTATAGAGATTTCTCTCTTATGCCAAAGTGGTTATTATAAAAATCAACCAAATAAATTTTTCTCAAGAAAGATGGTACTAAACATATTGCTCAAAAGTGAAATAAAGCAAATAGGCTAATCCTGTCCATATTTTCTAGTGCACAAAACTTTTCCATTCTGGGATGAGCAAATAAAAAGCAAGATAAAAATTGAAAAGATACTAAGAAATAAAAGTACAAAAAAAAACACTGGTTCATCATAAGAGAAAAGTGCAATTTCTTCACATTTTAATTTTAGTTAAAAAATATACATATAAATAGAGAGAGAGAGAGTAAATGAAGTACCAGTTCTGGTAACATTTTGTGTATCATAAAATTTTATTCAAAAATTTTAAATGGCCTTCATAAAAGTATTATAATAGAGAATAAAAACTATTTTAAGGGCTAAAAGTATAGGTAAATAATAATGAAAATAGAGCCCACTAAGGAATTGATGAGAGGACAGAAAATGAATCTGTCTCATTTAACATGATCAGTAATGGTTTGGAAGAAAGATTATGAAATGAAATGTTCAGTTCATGATAAATCAGATGGTGTTGCAAATTTCAGGAGGACAGAAAAGCTAGACAAATGGACCTGAGTAAAAAGAAATGTGGACAAGAATTAAATTAGATTAAGTTTAGGAAAACTGATGTTAATTTTATATATCATATGAAATGTAAATCATATGTGGGAAATGTAGGAAAGAAATGTCAAGTTTAACCACCAGAATTAGATGAACATTTGAAATGATAGCAAGATGTGCCTAATCTGAGTCATGTATAGTTTCAAATTCACAATTGTGAGTTTCTGGAGAATATCTTTGTCAATGGAAAGAATGTATTATGTGTATACTGCTTCCTGTTTGTCAAACTAAGGAAGGATTGAAGTAATGAAATACCATTTTTTTCCTGAGGTGTTATAAAATGAATTATATTCCTATACCCACTTTATAAATCACTATATTAAAGTTTTTAAATTGTTTTTTTATCTCTGGATATAGGTGTTATGCTTTTGGGGGGAAAAAGCAGGCAGGAAGGAAGGGAAGGAGGAAGAGAGGAAGAAAAGTCAGAAAACTGAAATGAAAGAACAATATTTATACCCCCAAAATGACTTGACTAAATAATTCTTTTTATCTTCCACTTTACCAAGCACCTCTAGGTAGCACCACAGTGATCAGACAGAGTATCTCCATTTAGAATTGCCATACACGTTTTCATGACCCAAACAAAAAATTAGGATCATCACAAAGTCAAATGAGGAAAATAAAGATGAGAAGAGATAGGACATGATTGAGTACATTCTGTATGTCAAACAAGTTCTGTACATTATCGAGTTTAATTTCACAATGGCATTAACAGGTATATCATTTTAAAGCAGTCACTTAAAAATAAAGGGAAGAAACTAGCCAAAGGTCAAAGAACCTACTAGATCTTTGGCAGAGTATTAATTAAATGCCACATCTGTTTGACTCCAAACCCTTCAACTGTACTACACGTTCCCCCAACTGTATCAAGCACCTTGAAATAGAAAACATACTCAACTCTATCAATGGGCCCGCAGTCAAATGAAATAAAGGAAGAAGAATAAAAAAGAAAAGAAAGAGGAGAAGGAGAAAAAGGACAAGGAAGTAAAACCACCGTGGTCCTTGCCCCCTGGTTACTGAAAATCCTATTGAAGAATCAAAGAACTAAAGTTTAGAAATATTATATATAAATATAAAGTCTCCCAGATTTTATAAAAGAAGAGATTTCTCAGTGTAAATTTTGACAGGGTAGGTTTTCTGGAGAAGGAAGCCCTCGTTATGGGTAAGATTTGGATAATAAATCAGGGAGAGAAGAATTCCAAGAAGGGAAGTAGCACAATTTCTAGAAGGAAATGATGAACAGCATAAAGAAAAAATCATCAATTCTAGATATTTTCTGGAACTTCACATTTGCTCATATCCTCAAGCGAACTTCCATTTGTTAACATCTTTTTATACTCCAACCAGCTTAGCTTTCCTTTTTTTTTTTTTTTTTGGTTTATTTACTAGACTTTAAAATTCACAGGGGTTTGCAACACTTAACTTTTGAGATGAAATCATGACTCATAATCTAAAATCATTCAAGTGAGGCTGAATGTTCCATTTGACCAATTATTCCTAAACCGCTGACATTTTTTTTTGCATTTTAAATTTCCATCCTTAAATTCACCCTGATTGAGCAATGATCTCTCTTTTATGGTAATAGTTCTTTCTCATAAGTGGTCATGTTATTTATTTCCACAACAGAAAGGCTGCACAGGACCCACCACCAGGAGCTAGTTTTCTCCTGGGATTTATGGTGAAAGAACTGTTAAGTTTTCCAAACATTACATTATCAAGGTCATAATCCATTTATATTTGCGTTCAAACGGTAGTTACACTTTTGAACAATAAAAGTGAATAGCTTAATTCAGCACCAGGAATAAAGCAAAAGCTATTACACAGAAACTTCCTACCTATGTTACCTAACATTACTCTCCAAAAGGGCAATATCATTCTCAGATAGAAATCAGTTTTTATCCTTCCACTTTTTCTTGTTTCTTTGGAACATAGATAATATCAATTTATGCAGATCTAAATTATCAGAAGGTGCCAATCAGTAAAACATGAAACTGTTAAGCTAAAATAATTATAACATTTTTATAAATATCAGGAATGCAATTTGGTCTCTCAGTTTTATATCCTCCTCAAAGACCCATGAATCTCATTGTCAATGAATGTTCCTAATAGCAGAGATGAGACTGTGATTAGGCTCTTAACCCTCAAAACTCAGCCCTTCATGCATATAATCAATCACTCAACTAATATTTACTTAGCATTTATATCTAGGAACATGAGAAACCGCAGTAAACAAAGTCTCTGCCCTAAAGGGGCTCAGATGGAAGGAAACCAACAATAAATAAATATATAATTAGATGTATAGTATGTCAGATGAGAAGTGCTATAGAGGAAAGCAAAGCAGAGTAACTCAAAAGGGAATGCTGGAGTGGAGAGAGGGTGTCACTTTATATAGGACAGTCAGTGGGGTGCTAAAGGTCCTATTATGGATACCCCAGAGAAAGGTGAAGCTCACTCTGAATGTAAAGAAATAGTATGGATATAGAGACAACGTGTAAACACTAAGACCACGCCTGGATAGTAAGGTCACTAATGTGGCATCAAGGAACTCTAAGCTCATAGCTACCCCAGCCCAGAGCCCGAGGGACTTAACTCAATAGCGAAGTCTCTGACTTTCCAAAGAGTTACAATAGTTTAAGTAGACATAGAAGTCAAGGACAATAACATGAACTTTAGAGAGACAGAAGATGTGGAACTAAATGTGCTTCTGTAAGTTTAACTAGCTATATTACATGAGGTAAGAAAAGAAAGGAAAGAAAGAAGTGAAAAGAGAAAAGAAAAAAGTAAAGAAAAGGAAAAAGAAAAGAAAAAAGAAAAGAAAATTCACACCTTGTGACTGACCTTATGGACCTGACACTTTATCAAAAGAGCTTTTTGAACTTGGCCCCAATTTCTCAGAGGAAATGAAGAGATTACATGATCTTTCTACCAATAACAAATTATCAATGCATAAAGATATATAATGGGATGTCCTGGTAGACAGAGAGTTATAAGATACCTGAATGAGGGCTTTGGACCCCCAAATTTTTATCATAACCTAGGCCCTGGATCTCTCAGAGAAAGATATGAGACATATATGACTACGAAGTCCTCATGTATCAGCAAATGAATTAAGAGGGTGGAAATTACTAGACAGATTGTAATGTGTAAATATAGGATAAGTCATGGAATAATAAAATATAAGCAGGAAAAGAGTAACAAGGCACTTAAGGTCTTTTATCCCCGATGGTCAAGAATTACTATGTGAATAATACATAGCCCTTGGAAAAAGTTAATATGTCCACATTATACCTCTTCCTACCCTCTTATGATCATCGAATCTAGATGCCTCGATTAATATCTTGGGACACTGTTTTAAAGTGATTGCCTATATGCTTTCTCTGCCATAAAAAAAAGCAAAAAAACAAAAGGAAAAAATTCCCCTTAGCTTATAAAATCAGGGAGGACAATTACTTTGTTTTTCAAAAGAGTGCCTTGTACAGTCTAGATTACAAAACATTCTTTATTTTCACAGCAAGAAAACAGGCTTTTGTATTCATCAGCATTCTGATATTGACTAAAATTAAACTCTAATCTCTTGCATCAGTAGCTGGTAAACTGCTATACAAAATATCAGATATCTGATTAAAAATATATATTGCTTAATAAAGATTCCTTAAAACTAGTTGTCATTATGATATAATGCTTTGATCATATTTCAGTCTTGGTCATAGGTACAAAATTTGGGGTTTTGCTTAGCTAAATTCTACACATTGAAGCAGTCATCCATGTATATTCTTCAGGTCGACTTCCACCAGGGAAAGCAAGCCACTGAATGTCCATGGCAATGCTCCAAACCATGATGAACCGAGGCAATTTCATTTTCGTTGACCATTGCTTCAGGTCATTGTAATTTAATGAGTAGTAATCCTATTTAAAAATATGTTGCAGGCAGCAAGGTGCCTGCTGGGAGAAAGTGGCTACTCATGAACAGATCAATATGCATTGTGTGCTTTCAACCATTCAATAATCGATTCACCCTTGTTATAAGAAAATAAATGTCAAAGTCCCCAAAGTTGATTTCTGAAGAAAGCATTTACAAGGCTATCAGATTATTAAAAGTTTCCATGGGTTATCCTCTGTTTATTTATTTGTTATTGAAATCTCTGTGCTGCATCTCACAATATTCCATTCAAAAACTGTAAAGGAATCCTAAAAGTAAACTGCTGCAGGAAGATTGGCTGCATTTTCTTACTATCACCAAAGTGTTAAAGGCTTATTTGGACTAAAGCATTTTACAGACTCAACTCTTTTTTCCCCCTCTAGTCTTACTTTTAAATATACCAGCTGCATTTAATAAGCTATCAAATAAGGCTTTCAGCAGGCTTAACTATAAGATGTCAGATCTTCTGCTTCATGTGTTATTCAGTAATTTTCAATTTCTCAAAATTTGTGCATTAAAAGAAGATAATGTATTCCTTTAGATTAGTCAGAATTTTCACAAAAGTCTTAGTTATATGCCATGGGCTTTCAACATTTCTCTGTTGCCATAGAAATGGGTTTATGAAGGACTGAATCTGTGCAGCATAATCACAAACATTAAATTGGCATATAAAAGCATTCCAGCCTAGCATCTCTACTGTCTATGCTAATGGTTTCGCTGCTTTTATAGCAGTATCTTACCAGGCTGTAATTCATTCAGGAAGCCCTAAACACTATCTTTCATTGAACTGGATTTCAGAGTCTCTTATACATTGTGTACCATTTTTCTGTTAGCTGGCTGAGCTCTCAGCATACCATATTGCCACATCAATGAATTCTTTGGATTAGAAATCAAACCAGAAAACTATAAACATCAGAGCACCAAAGGCAATGCTTAAGTCTGATTCATTTGACTTCAATTAGTTGGCTAATGTGAGTGGTAAATGAGATTCATTTCCTTGGATCCCAACTGCATTGTCATTTAAAACAAACTGATTCAAAGTTCACTTCAGTGAGTAAATATATGTGGTCATCCAAGTTATCAAATTTGATTTCCTCGAATCTTTTTCTAAGAAAGTTACTCATAATTTTAAATGATGTGGTACTTATATATGAGGTTGGATATGTTTAGGGTTTCACTCAATTAATAATAAACCCATCCTGCCATTAAACCAGTCCAAAAAAACTCGAGCTAGTCATCTATGTAGCTTTAGGAAAGTTATATTCCTATACTTGTTCATCTACTATAAAGTTCAATCAGGATTCCCAACCCTTCTATTTTAATGGCTCAAAACTGATTTTAACTCCCTCTAGATCAAGAAAGCAGATGTTCTCTTCTGCTATCTACCTAAACTGAAGTTAATTAAATTCTTTCTTGTAACTAAAACTAGCAAGAATCTAAAATTAACAGCTACTTTAATTCTTCTGTGTGTCATCTTTCATTGTAATCTGCTTTTAGAATAGGCACTGTTCAGCAACTTTTCACTTGACTATGGAGAACTAGTTTCATTTGAGCTGATGTCAGTGGTGTTACTTTTATTCTTACAAAGGTCAAGTCACTTCCACAATCCTCAAAGGAAACACTAAACTCAACTCATCCTAACCAATCAAAGAGAATGCACAGTACCATTTGTCAAAACAATCAAGGATGACTGTTTTCCTCACACTTTGGTTGTAAAGCAGGGTCTAGAAAAATAAGACCTCGTGATTATTCATTGGTTTCGCAACCTAGCATCCATCCCCACTTCTTACGATAATGATGCCACTAGTCTCATACTATTTGGATCTGTTGAGGCTGAATCCATCCCCACAAATGAAATGCATAACTTCTGCTTAGCTACTTAGGATTTTCCACTGCTCCACCACAGGGCTGGTTCAGGGAGGGCACAAGATTCACATTAAACCAGTTATATCAACAGATCTCAAACCTAGAAAGCAAGTTCTCTTTCCCCTGAAACTGATTTTGTGATGATAGGAATTTGATGCCCCCATGGGATTAAAGTCAAAACAGTGGAAAATAGAGCTAAAAGATGGGAGAAAGTCCATTCTAATGATGATGTTTCAGCCAATGAAGACAGCTGTACACTAGGACTTTTCAGTAAGGTGAGTCTCTTTGCTTCAGCCAGAATGGGTCAGAGTTTCTTTCATAGAAATAGTAGGAACGCATTTGGGCCACACAATTGGAAAACAAAAAGTTCTTGAAATCTACTCTGGTAAAGATAGAGACATCATCCATCAGATGCAAAACATCACTTTTGATACAAGAAAGTGAAGTAAAATATCACAATATTCAATTAATAAAAAGAAAAGGAAAAAAAAGATGTCTATCAAAGGAATTTAACTGCTTTCTTAGTTTTCAGTCAATTCCTTCCCCCCCGCCCCGAGTCTGAACACTTTCTGAAGCCAGTTATAAGTAATATAAACTTTATCTAAATACTGCATACACTTATTTATCATTAACTGTGGTCCACTAAGTTCTCATCTGGGAAAAAGAGTTGATGAGATAAACCCCAGCAGTGAAGGGGATTTTGCCTTCAGGCAGGAAATAAGGCAAAGAATAAAACAGAAGACATTCTATTCATGGTTCCTGATTGTTTTAAAATAAAGTCAAATGGAATAAAACAAAGTAGAAAATTAGTATCAGAGAATTTTAGAATTAACTAGTAAAGCAGATTCTCCCCCATCTTTTGTTCCATTAGCAAGCCCTGATATATAGTTAAGGTTGGGCAAATTAAGTTTTGTTTCATTTAGGCCAATATGATGCTATTCCTGTGAACTGCTTAGATCATTCAATTTCCCTTCTAGCCATCTTACATCCAGTGTCATGTTCACAACTCATATTTTTATCAGGACCAAAAGTACAACCAATATTAGTTAAGGTTACAACTTGAATTAATATCAGAATTTCCTTTTAAATGTATAACAAAATGCCAACATTAGCATGAAGCAAAAAAAGTCACAACTTTCAACCCATGTAAAGTATATCTCTTTCAGTACTAGCACACCAGAAAACACACATAGTGTCTCTTTAGAAATGTCTACCCAGGGGCACCTGAGTGGCTTAGTTGGTTAACCATCTGCCTTTGGCTCGGGTCATGATCCTAGGGTCCTGGGATCGAGCCCCATGTCAGGCTCCTTGCTTAGTGGGAGCCTGTTTCTCCCTCTCCCCCTGCCACTCCCCCTGCTTGTGCTCTCTCTCTCTCTCTCTCTGTCAAATAAATAAGTAAAATCTTGAAAAAAATTTTTAGAAATGTCTACCTAGATTATATTATAAATAATACACGCACATTTTCTTAACCCAAAGTTCTTCCATTATCTTCCTTAATCTTTCTGCCCTTGAAAACAGTGTATCCTTTCCCCCCCAAAATTTATTTGTTTTAACAATGGGCATATCACACATTAGCTATTTCCACTAATGAAGATGAAATATAATACTTAGGAGTTTTTAAATTCAGATAGATCTATTTTGCTTTTCAAAGATGGGCACATGAATTCATTTCTCCGAGGCTCAGCCTCTTTATCCATGAAGAGAGCACAATAATAACCAACCTAATTGGTTGGGGGAAAAATGAAGTAAAATATGTAAAGTGCATTAGCAAAGTACTCTCATGTAGTGAGCCCAATAAATGATGGCTAAAAAGTAAATATACCAACTTAATGCACTATCTTAGAAGAGAGAAACTTTAGCCTAGAATTGAAAATCTTTTGTGTTATATAAATTATATATTTGTATTGGTTTCCTATTGCTGCTGTGGAAAATTAGCAGAAATGTAATGGCTTAAACAAACACAAATTTATTATCTTTAAGTTCTGAAGGTCAGAAGTCCAAAAAGGATCTCACTGGACTAACACCAAGATATTAACAGGGCTCCATTCTTCTGGAGGCTCTAGGGGAGAATCTGTTTCCTTTCCTTTTCTAGCTTCAACAGTCTGCCTATGCTCCTTGAGTTCTCTCTAAAACAAGCAGAATAGAACCTTCAAATATTCTCTATGATTCTTCTTCTGCTTCCCTCTTATAGTTTCTCAACCTCTAAAACAAGCAGAATAGAATCTTCAAATATTTCTCTGACTCTGATTTCTCTTCTGCTTCCCTCTTATAGTTTGAACCCCTGTGATCATAGTCAGCCTACTGGATAATCCAAAGTAACCTCTTTATTTTAAGGTGAACGGATTATCAACCTTAATTTCATCTGTACCCTTAATTCCTCCTTGCATGTAAAATAACATATCTATAGGTTCCGTGTATTAGAACACAAGCATCTTTGAGGAGCCATTATTCTGCCTCCACAACATCTGTCCTTAAAGTTATTCTTTGAATTGCAAAATGACAGTTTCTACAATTCACCTTAAATCATCATATTACTCATTTTTCTTACAGTCCCAGAAAACACACCCACTCTGGACTCCTACAGTAATTAAGTTCAAATATGTAATTATTCATTATTCATAAATTTACCTTCGTCGATGATTTGAAAATATAAAATCATGCTACAGAACACCAAGATTGCCAAAAGAATTTAATCACATAAAGTATAATTTGAGTCAATATTTTAAAACGCTATGGATCAGAGAGCATAGATTTAAAAGGAACCTTAAATTTCTTGTACTCAAAAGGTATTGTACAATTAAATTCTTTGATTTTGACTAGATTTTTCTAAGGCTTGCTTTTATGTATTAGTTCCCTGATTTCCTGCATAACACACACCAAAAATGTATTTGGAATGTAAAACTTGAAAGTCAAACAGACTTGGAGATAATAACAGTGTGTATGTGTGGGGTCACGATGGGTAATGATGAGAGAAGAAACATTCTCAAAGAGAATCTGTAAATTTAGGATTCTTGGTGTTTTAGAAACTTGACTCAAATTACAGTTTTAAGTGATTTGAATACTTTTGGTAATCTTGGTGAGCTAAATCATGGTTTTTTTGTTTTGTTTTGTTTTTTGTTTTTTAATCACCTTGGAAGATAGACTTAATGAATAATGAATGGTTTTGGTCTTCTGCAATAAATTTAATGTAGGAGTCCAGGGCTGAATCATTTTCTGGGTCAGAGAGCAATATTCATAAAATCCCTATTTATGTTGCAAAGAATGGACACCTTGGTCTTACCCAAGTTACTTAGGAGTGGGCAATGATAAGAATCTTCACACCATAGAAAGGTAGGGTGGCTAAATGTATCATACCAGTTAAATTTGAATTTCACATAAGCCACACATTTTTAGAAGTATGTTCAAAATATTTCATAGGATATACTTATACTAAAAAATATTCATTGTTTTTTAATTTCATAAGAAATTTTAATTTAACATTCAAGCTATCAGGTACAGCTGTCAGATATATCTGCTCCTAATTTCTAATTCTCAGAGGGAATGACCTCACCATAGTTCTATTGCAAAACTGAGGGAAACAGATGTCTTTCCTAGACTATCATTAACAGGTACACCTTTAAAAAGTCAATCAAATTCTTCCTAAAAAGGAGAGTAGTATACATGTACTGAGTCTAAAAGCCAAGGACCAGTGGAGGAGCAAAGACAAGTGCCAAAAAATGTTAGAATTTGAGGAACAAATAGATTAAAGAGCACTCTCCTGTTCTCCTTAGTGTACGTGAATACATGTATAGTTTAGTACAGATAGCCCTAAACAGTGATTCTTATAATTAATGTTGGGGGTCATACAACCATTTTACAGACTGATAAAATGCCTGTGACATAATTTTGCAATTCTGTATAATTTTCAAAGGATTCAGGGGCGCATTAAAATGCATAAAATTTTAATTGTAATCTTTTTTCATTTATGTTGAAATATAGTCTCAGAATATTAAAATTATGAAATAGACATACCTATAAATTTTCCATTTATGTTTGATATTTTTAATGTCTGGTTTAATAAATACTTTCCTACAAAAAAGTATAAGATCCACCCATAATCTTCTCGAATTGTTTTAAAATTTTATGTTTTACATTAGTTCTATAACTTACATAATTCCTTTTTGTACACAGTGTAGTAACGTTTCTTTTTTCACATGAATAGAATTAACACCATTTATTGAATAATCTACCTCTCTTCCTTTATTTCATATCAAATACATCAAATTTCCATGAGTTCCATGAGTTGTTTCTGAGTTCCTAGTCTATTTTATCAGCAAATCTCCATGTTCTTACCTTTTCTTATTGAACTATTATTGGACCATCACTCTTCCACAGAAATTTTTAAATCAGTTTGTAAATTTACACAAAAAATTACTTTTGGACTGTAATTGATACTGCATTTAATGTATAGAATGATTTGAAGGAAAACTGTCACCTTTATAAAATATGTATTCTCATTAATAATCATAATATCTTTCTCCAGTTTTCAAGCTTTCTTTTATCCCTTTTTACAATATTCTTCTATTTTTTTCAATATTCAATATTCATACTATATCTGGTAACTTTATGGGACTTTCTTAATGTTTCTAATTTCTTATCTATTTTTTTTGATTTAGTATCTGTTACCTTTGTGTCTTTCATTTCCTTAAACCATTTATTTTTGATGACTTAAGTCTATTGTCCTGGTTCTCTAGTACAATACCAAATAGTGTATGAATCACCACCTTGTTCCTGGCTTCAATAAAATCTATTAAGGTATAACTATTACTCATTCCTCACATTTCCATAGACTTCCAAATTTACAATACCATGTGACTATGGCTACTACTTCATCAAACTGATAAGTTTAGGATAAGGAACTAAGCATGCTCTAATCACCCCCTTCTGGGGTACTTTCCTTCAAAACCAGTTACCTTTTGGAATCCTGGGTTCTTTGGTCATCTATGGAGTACTCACCTTGGAGTACTGAGGAAGGTTTCCATTTGGGAAACAAGTTCAAAACAGGAGAAAAGAATTAGAAAGCCAATGTGGCTGCATGTACAAATCAAGTTCTCTAAGAATCCTTGTCAATAATAAAGCTGTTATATTTTATTTTTACCTTTCTTCTTCTTATATCAGCTTATCATTTTCAAAAGTAGAAGAAATAAAAGAGTTGTTTTCATGTCCCAAAAGTAACATTGTACTATTTATTCACCGTTAGTTATACTTCTTTTTAAATTTTATTTTATTATGTTATGTTAGTCACCATACATTACATCATTAGTTTTTGATGTAGTGTTCCATGATTTATTGTTTGCGTATAACACCCACTGTTCCTTTCAATATGTGCCCTCTTTAATACCCATCACCGAGCTAACCCATCCCCCAGCCCCCTCCCCTCTAAAACCCTCAGTTTCTCAGAGTCCATAGTCTCTCATGGTTCATCTCCCCCTCTGACTTCTCCCCCTTCATTTTTCCCTTCCTACTATCTTCTTTTTTTAAATATATAATTATATATAATGTATTATTAGTTTCAGAGATAGAGGTCTGTGATTCATCAGTCTTACACAATTCACAGTGCTCACCATAGCACATACCCTCCCCAGCATCTATCACCCAGCCACCCCATCCCTCTCACCCCCCCACTCCAGCAACCCTCAGTTTGTTTCCTGAGATTAAGAATTCCTCATATCAGTGAGATCATATGATACTTGTCTTTCTCTGATTGACCATTAGTTATACTTTTAAATGATTTTAATGCATAATTTTATCAGATTAAGACTGTTCCCTTTTATTCTTAATCTGTTAGATTTTTATCATGAACAAATGTTGAATTTTATCAAATTGTTTCCTATATCAATTGAAATCCTCACTTGTTTGTTCTATATTACTCTGTATAGAAAATTACCTTGATCTGTTGAATTATTCTTGCATCCCTGGTATTAATACCTACATAAAAGGAGCCAGCCAATAACAGGAACATTTTGTTCAAGATAAGATTTAATGGTTTTAGAGCTTTTGAGTAAAAGTATTTGTAAAACTCTTCAGGCCTGATACCCTTTTCAGATGGTTGGTTCCTACTATTAATGAATTATATAGTGGGACCATTAATCATACATTTACATCTAGAAAACCTTACATTTCATGTAAACTTTTGGCTTTGTTGTTTCTTTTTAAAAGTGCTACCTTCTAGAATCTACATTCTACTTAAAACAGACTTTATTTAAATTTTTTTCTTCCTCTGTCTTGGCACAGTTAAAGCTATTTTGCTAGTCTTTCAAGGAATATACTCTTACTTTGTTAGCCCATTTTTCATTCAGTTAGTTGTTTCCTATTTTATTAAATCTTGAATACTAATAATTCTTTGCCAGAAGACTCCAAAAGGATGTTCTGTAGAATAAAATCTAAATATAAAATTTATGGTAGAATAATAAAACGACATGAATACCAAGAAGGTTCATGTTAGAAGGGATTAAGATTCAGTCAAGTGATGATCTAAACAATAGTTTCTTCCTCAATTAAGATAATTAATAAGTAGGATAAGTAGGAGATTAATAAGAGATGAGAAATGAATAGTAAAAGTAGAGGGTTAAAAATGACATTTCACATTCATAGTGAGTCAATAAAACAGGAAATAATGAACTAATTATTTAGACTAACACACATACAGAACTTGACCTGAAGCCAATCATTTCCTGGATCTCCATCAGAGAAATATGCAGTCTATCAATATGGTTGAAAAATGCATCAGATTTCACTATTGTGTTCATGGATTGATATTCCTCTTTGAAAGACAAAGGTTTGGAAATATAAACACCAAAATTCAATAGTGATTGTCAATGGGCCTTAGAATTTTAAGTTAATTTTTACTTCATGTTATATATATATATATATATGTATATATATGTAAAGAAACTATATATATGTATATGTATATATACATATATAATAAAAATAAAGAAATAAAGAAACTATATATATATGGTATACATATATATAAACTGTTTCTTTAC